>NW_027104736.1:105485-111513 GCF_000696795.3 Halyomorpha halys
CAGGGCGTATCAAAAGAACCCAAAGACGCCACGCAAGATAAGACTAGGTATGCCCCTACTACCACACCAAAGCCGAAGACTAGCTGCCCAACCTCTGAGATAGAGAGACGTTTTTCCGGACACCAGGCGAAAATTCACGGTATTCACCATCTTCATCCACCACTCAACCTGGACGAGGGAAGCGACTACAAGACCCAGAAATGACCGCGACAGCGAAACTTCTAACACCTCACACAAATAAGATATAACAATATAGTCATAGTTATATGAGATCCACTGAAAGAGTTTTTCTTATATTATATTATCAAAATAATTATAATCTATTAACTAACACACTAACACAGGTTGCCACTCTAGGGAATAATAACTTGATTTGATTTGAGAAGCTTAAAATTGCTGTTGATTCAACCACCATTTAATTCACTTTGTTAAACACCATTGTTGTTCCACACTTATGTAAATAAAATTTCAGGATCCCTGGAGTAATGCATGAAAAGGTCCTGGTGTAAATAATAAATTAGTTTATGAACTTATCTTCATGACATTTTTTATTAAGTATTCGTATATAATATGATATTTTATCGGAACAACTAAAATTTATTTCAGTAATATTGGCAAACTCCTACGAAGATAAATGTAGGAAAAGAACCTATTTTATATTAAGTTGAACTAGCTTTAATTTGAGTGCTGGCAGAAATCTCTTCGTCGAATGGTTCCTGAAATATATTTTAATCAAAACTTTTGTCAGACCCTTTTTGAAATCAACATTTTGTTGATTTATTTTTCCAAATATCTAGAAAATTACTGCTCCTACGAATATAAACAATTTTATGGCATATTATACTAGCTTTAATTTTAGTGCTAATAGACATTTTCAATCGAATGGTTCCAGAGATATTAACTTCCCAAAATAAATTTGCAAATTACTGATTTTTCAGTCTATTTTTATGAAAGTTTGGTTTATAAAAAGCTATTTCTCGGGATCTATTTAACGTAAATAGTTCTATTAAGGCTCATATTTTTGAAAATTAACTCTACTTCAAAGAATATTCTAGTCTTGTGGATAATTTTAATAACTCCAAATGAAAAATTAATTTTTTTTTGTTTTAAATTTTGCTACAGCCGTGTAATTTTGTATCATTCCAAGAAATACCCCCAACATTTTATTGCTAATTCAAAAATTTCTATCATTGCTTTAAAAAATTTGATTATCTATAATCACAATAAATTATAGTACATGAAACTTGAAAATCGGGCATAAATACGTACAATAGACACAATAAATACATACAATAGGCACAATAAATACATACAATAGGCACAATAAATACATACAATAGGCACAATAAATACAAAAATATAAGAGATGATGAAGAGGTTTGCAATGCTGATGCTCTGCCTTCTGGTAAAAATATTAACCACTACTTTGATGGTTGCCTTCTTTGTGCATTGAATGTTACCTTCCTAATATTAGGATGGCCAAATTGGCAGAAAGTCAGATTTATAAATAGAATAAAAATATTTTGAGACTAAAATGGATAACATGTTATTTATTTAAACAATATTAACCAGTCTCAAGAAAGTCTCTAGATTATAAATAATTTTAATATATCATTCAGCACATAAAAAAAATAATAAGCAATAAGACTTACTTTTTATTAATTATTGAAAAATGAAATATGAATAGTGAAATAAATATCACTGTATCTGTATGGTGAGTAAGCTGTTTATAAACAAAACAAATCTAGCATGTCTCTTGATTAAAGAAGTCAACAGAAATTCTTAAACTATAATGTATTAAGTCTTTCAATGTTTCACATACATAAAGAAAGATATCACTTTCGCTCTAGCTTGGAGTCTGAAAGCCCTGATGAAGCCCTGCAATGTGGGGTGAAATGTTGACTCAATATAAATAGTTTAATCACTATTTGAGATTTTATTTGACCGCATCCGTCTTATGTAAGTTGTCTAATTAAAATCCTTTTATTTTAATAAAGGAAGATAGTCTGACATTTCATTTTCATTACATTATTTACTCTTTAATTTGTTTATTCGCATAACACTTTAATTCACTTGACTTTTTAAATAATTACAAGAAAATTTCCTTATTCTTTTTCTTACAACAAATGACAATTTAACACTGAAGCTCAATATGTGTGTTTCGCCAACAAACATTTTTAGTTTTTTTTTTAAATCAAAATTATTTTCAGGCCACAATCACTATTAGTACAGGTATGAAAGTACATTCCATAATTATACTCATTGAGAATTGTCAAACTCAGAAAACTATGAAACTTCAACATTACCCAAACAAGCTAAAAATACATTTCACTGATGAGTAAATAACAAATAAAAAAAAATGGTATTGGTACTCCCTGAGTCCTCTTCAGTACATGTACATAGCTCAAGAAATTTTAAACATTTATTGCTAACTGAAATATCATTGTTCAAACCAGTTATTTTAATTGTATGTTTTAATATTATAAAACTTAATAATAATTGTGATTTTTCTTGTGTCTTAGGACAATCCTATAATATATTATTATTGGACTTGGTTTCTCATTGCGGTGAACTTCACAAGTTTATAGTTACTCAATAAAATAATATATATACTGACTTGTGTGAGCGTTTTAAAATATAAATATTAAGAGAAACTCTTGAAATAAATTGTAATTAGCTGAATAAATTGTACAGAAAAAATTATTTTCCTAGGTAAGGGGTCTCTCACCACTGAGCCAAATACCTGAATGGAATATTATTGATCCAATGCAGGGTCAGATTGGGTCAGTTACGGACAAGACAAAGAAAAGGATCTACAATTCTTGTTGTTGCATGTAACTAGTTGGTTGATATCACCTTGAAATTATTTTAATGTATAAATCGTAATCGAAACTAACTTTCCATACTGTAAATTTTATATTTAAATTATTGAGGAGTTTTTCATCAAAGTTAATACATCCACTTTTGAAAAATTACTATTTAGAGTCTAATGGGTTTTAAGATAAATCAGGTCATGATGATATAAATTTTTCTGTTAAATTATATGTATTTATTTTATATATAATAAAATGAATTTTATGTAAATTAGAAAGAAATGTAGATATACGGTATTTATAAGGATCTCATTTGATTCAGCTGCACTATTACAATTGTAATATTTAATACAATGTTTCTCAGTAGCTTTTATTATTTTGCCCCCACATTATTTGTTATTTATAGGGTAGTCGCCCAAAATAATATTATTTTCTTTTTCATATTACTAGAAGAAAGTCACGATTGTATCTTTGGTTCAATAAGGAGTTCAATAAATCAAACTTCTGAAAAGTAAGAATTTTGTTGGATAAATTAAAATTATACTCCCACAAGTTATTCAGTTTATTTCAAAATTAAAATTACAGCCTTTGATGATATGAAAGGGACTGGGAAAAAAAAATTGACTCAAGTAACATCCTAACCTTAAATCTGACTCTAAATATGATATATTACAAATCATGAATATTAATCCTCATAGAAAATAGAATATTCAAAATTAAGAAAACAAGAAGTAAAGTAAACTAGGGGAGGATTTAAAAATTAAATCATTTTAACATACACTAATTGACATTTAGAAAAATAAATAAATATTAAAAATAATAGAAAAATAATGAAGATAAGATGACGATAAACAGTATTTTTTTTTTAAAGAAGCAATTTGACTGAGAAATGGCCTGGTGAAGGAAGAGATTATATCAGAAAATAGAAAAAATAGGATAGCAAATTGTTGATGGGAGGAAATTTCTAATCTTTTTGTTGTTTATAGTGTTTAACATCCTTAAAAATAATTAAGATGAAAAGAGTGGAATATCTCACTCATTATCAATCCCTCGAAGCATGAAAAGGAAGAATTTTATTCTTTTCGATTGTTGTAAAATAAGCATTCCAATGCAATACAGAGATAATAAATCTAAATCTATATTTTCATAAATTAATCCCATGATTCAAACTAATTTAAACTTATTTTACATTGAAAATATATACTGGAACAGTATGTGGGAAAAGAAAAGGAAGCCAAATGTTGATATCTTGAGAAGCTTGAAAAAATCAAAATTAGCATTAATAATATTTTTCAGTATATTGTCAGTTTTTAAGCTTAAAAAGATAAGTAATAAGAACGTAGTGCCATTACAAAACTGATTACACACTACTTTTCCACAAATCTCAACCCAGTTAAACTTTTCTGGAGTTTATTAGATTTGAAAAGGGAGAAAACAAAAGAAACAAACTAAAATCCCTTTCATTACATCCTGTAAGCCAAGAAAATTTTTTCTGTTGATGTTATTTATAAACTAGTTTATATATAATAATACATTTTTCGTAATATTAAATGTGTATTGAAATAATTTATTAACTCCTTCTTTTGCAATTTTAAAATTTAGACTTCCAACTGTTAAAATTATTTTAATTATTAATTTTATATATAGCAATTTGTTGCTTGTCTTAGATTGCTTTAAAAAGAGTTATTTATATCTTTAAATATTTGTTGTATTACTGAAAAGTGTTTTTTTTTTCCATTAATTTCTCAACAGTGTATTATGCATATTCCACAATCAATAATCATTTATTTACCATGTAGCATTGAACATACAATATCTGACTGAATGTACTTATTTCCTGATGATTATAGGGGAGATTTTAATGATGTATTTGAATAAATGTATGATGTTCCTATTGTAATATGAGCCATTGATAAAAAATTTTAATTTAAAATACTTGCCTTTCTGAAAACATTCTTTTTTCATTGATTTCATCTATACATTCCCCAAAAATTTCTTTTATTTTGCATAAGCCATAATTTTAGTTCTTCATATCTTTTATAATTATGTTTTCTGTTTATATGCCATATCTTTAAATATAAGATATCTGGCTAACTTTACTCTTTTACTGTGAAAAATAGGGAAGATTATGATAATGTATTTGAAGTAATGTATTGTATGCCCATCATAATATAATGTACATATTTTATGTAATTTCAGTGTTTGTGGAGTAAAACTTCATGAGATATGGTAGAGCAAAGTCACATGGATCAGACAAAAAGTTAAACATTTCCCCTTGTTAATAAAAAAGTTCAATAAAGTTGAAATTATGATAGGTGGTTCCCCTTATTCTATAGATGAGGCATAAGGCTAGGGTTAAAAAAATTTGTGGTTTATAAAAAAATATTTCAAATACCTAAAGCAAAATTAATTTTATGAATAACACTGAAACTTCTGGTATCTTATATCAACTCTACAACATCTCAACATCACCTGAAACATTATAGCAACTGATATGAAAGATATTAAAATTCTCTACAATACGAAATAAAAATTATCTAAATCTACCATCTACCAGTATTAGTAAAGGTTTGTACCATAGATCCATGTTTATTTTATAAATCTTTGCTTTAACTTATAAAAGAACAGCCATTTGTTGAACACTTAACACTACATCCCAAAAACCACTATATCTATGAACACTATCTATGAACAGTGAGTCTGGTTCAGAAAAATTATCTGACCATCTCAGTCTGCTCTAGAAAAAATTATTTCTGGAACCTACAAAAAAATATTTTTTCTAATAACTAAAAAACTCCTGAAAATCTGGAACTTCATTGCTATAAATTTAAAAGGTACTTTGATTCTCTATAAAACAAAACAAATAATATATTAATCAAACCCGTATTGACAAGAATGGAAACACATTTTATCTTCATCTTTTTGTTTATTCTTATTAGCATTACTAGGTAGCATAAGTGCTGAGATATGTACAATCTATATTTTTTAATTCATCTTTTCAAATTAATACACTTATGTCATCAAAATCCAGATGTTTTTCATAAAAGTCTTTTTAGCCTACACTATTTCATTTTCAGCATTTTCTCATTATCTAGAAAGTTTTAAATCTAAATTATAGATTGTTGACTCAATATAAATAGTTTAATCACTATTTGAGATTTTATTTGACCGCATCCGTCTTATGTAAGTTGTCTAATTAAAATCCTTTTATTTTA
>NW_027104736.1:111609-143005 GCF_000696795.3 Halyomorpha halys
TATTCACATAATACAGGTATATATATGGAAATGGTTGAATAAAAGAGATATTTTATTTAAGTGGGACTTCCTTTCCAAATTCCATTTCCTAATTCTGAAGTAATGAAAGAAGTTTCAACTCGTGTGTGTGTAAAAATATTGAATTTAATGAATAAATTAGCCAAAATTTATAGGTTTCAAAAACAAACAATCTCACCAATAGTAGCAAGTAAGTAATCAGAGACAATCCCACCAATTTATACCTAACCAGGAAAGTAAAAGATTAGATCATATAAATGCAGACCAAAGACAAATCATACTTCAACAGCCTCAAAAAAACCTTTTAGTAAACTCACAAAACATTCATTGCACACTTGAAGAAACAATGACACAATTGTAAAATGATGAATCGTTGAGAACATACATTTAAAATTTTTCAAATAATTACTTGCGAAAAATGAAATACAGTAAACAAAGATATTACATCTATATTTTGAGTTAATATGTTTATTTTTAAATTATTATTTATACACTAAGGGTGATTTTAAATTTATTTTGTTATTTAATTTTTTTTTTAAATAATGCCATAGTTTATCTGAAGGTGTAATGTGTTGAATTGTTCTGGAGTGATATAAACACTACGTCTATTTGGAGTTTTTACAAAGCTGCTAATATGAGATATGCTCTTGATCATTTATATGATCTTGTTTTTTCTGTCCTGGTAATGCCTGAATTGGACAACTGTTGTATGTTTAGTTATTTACTGCTGTTTAAAAAACTAAGGTTTTTTTTTTTTTAAATCTTCCAATAATATTTAGAAATTTTAATCTTAAAAATCTTTGAAAATTTGTTGATACTAGTGCCCTGTTTGTTTTCATTTAAAGCTACAAAAAAAGAAATGTCTTCATTGTCCTATAGTTGGTTTGAATTATAGAAATTTAAAAAAAAAATGGTCTATAAAAAATACTAAACACATAATAAGAATTATACTTCAAAAACATAGTAAAATAAAAAAATATTTTATGATATAAGTGAATTATAGATGACATATCCATATATACCCACTCATGTTGATATGAAAGCTCAAATTACTCCCAACTTTTAAAACCACATTTATTGTTTATTGAATAATGATCAATTCAAGTTTAAATTGGGAATAATAGAAAAAAATACTATGATACCACAGTAGAAAAACGTGAATATTGACATGTTTATTCGTTTCTTAGGTTTTAGTACAATTTTATCAAAATATTAAAAGTTTCACAAGTATATTTCAGATCACATTCACAAACCTTATATACTTACTAACATACTTTCACTAATAAAGTAATGGAAAACTTTAAAAGATTATATAGACTAGAACATGCATACTAAATAAGGTAGTACTAGGAAACTCCAGTAATTTGTCACTTAATGGTATAATGAAGAGTGTGTTTAAGAGCGTGGGATGAATTACTTAGAACAAGGTTATGATATGAGAAACTAGAGGAACACAGTAGGAACTAGATTAAATTGAACTGTGACGGTGAATAAGTTCCAAGATTATGAGACAAGATTATTCCTTGAATATGAGTCTAGGAATGACATATGTCATGACTCAAGAGAAAGTGAAAGATTAAGAATACAAATTTTAGAAAGCCTTAGTATTCTTATAAAGATAGCATAAATTTTTAGTTATTTATAAATTGATCATCCTCATTGTTTCATTCTATGGTGCCATGCACAATTTATTTTAAATAATTCTACTTTAAGCAAAAAGTGAGAAGAGAAATGCTTTAAATAAATAGCTCCCATACTCCCCAAATACTTTGGGTTGCTATAAAATTCAGTATACCAATCAATCCATGATCGGACATATATATACCACTTATATCATTAATACTGTAATATTCAAGATTTATTTGAAATAAATAAAAAGGAAAATTGATATTTTTTTATTTATTCTCATATCTAAAGTATAGTTTTGAAGACAGGATTAAATAAAAATTTTAAATATTAAATAGTTATGAGAATTTTTATTTTATTATATATAGACTCTTAATCTCAGGGTTTCTAGGCAATCAGAATCGACACTTTTCAACTAACAACACTTAAACTAAATTAATAGCTATTGTACATGTATTAAATTCTAGTTAGAAACAAAACTAATTAATTACATAATCTTCTTTTGATAATTGATGGGCTTGATGTCTTTTTTCCCAAAATGCTATGTCTAACTGTATAACAATGGCTTCCACTAACCTCTGCTTTCAGGTACCTACATCCTCTCATCAGGCAATCCAAACCAAGAGTCTCTTATTCTTCTTGGGTGACTCTTTGATCTCTTCTTTTTCAAGATGTCTACTCTTGAGCTGGACAAAAGATGATGATGACCTGCATCCAGGAAACATCATTCTCTGCCCACCCCTGAATAAGAAATGATTCCAAAAACCAAGCTCTCTTCCTTCCCCTTCTGTAGGTGTTCCTTCTCAACATCCATTATTCTAAACATCCATTACGTTTTGAGTTTTTTCTTATGATTTCCTATATGAATAATTTTGTTAAAAACTTATTCTTAACTTCTATTTTTTCTTAAATGTATTGTAATTTCAATTATGATGGGAAGTTAAAATAAAGTTTTTAAAATATTTTAATCTACTCAACATGGCCGCGATTCAAGAAACTTTTGGCCAGACACGCACCGCCATCTTCTTTGTTTTTAATAACGATCTTTTCCACTCCATATTTGACTGAACAAAATTCGTTAGTTTTCTTTTTGGTTTACAACAAAGCAAATGAACAATATTGAAACAATACATAAAATAAAAACATATTAAAAATCCCTTTCTACATAAAAATATACTATTTACTCAAATAGAGAATATTACAATACGATATAAGAACATAATTTTTTTCTACCGTTTCCTTTTAACCAATAATCTTCACTAATTTTATTCCGTTTGACAATCTTATTCCATTTATTTGGCAATTTTATTCTATCCATTTCAATTTACTGACTTCAAAACTATACACTAGAAAAGAAAGAAATAATTTTTCTTAGAAAAAGATATTACTAATTGTAAGTAATTATCCCGAATTAGCCTAAACAGTACACTAATTTATTAATTTTTCTTCCTAGGTGTCCTACAACCAGAACTCAGAGATTGTTTAAGTTTTTTCTTTTGGTGACGAATCAACAATTGACTTAACTTAAATGACAAATGGACTTAACAGAAAAAAATATATATTCGCCAAATACACAGATCCGTATAATTCCTTTATATCTCGGCACAGAAGTTAAATCTGTGATGATATCAAGGAAAGAATAATGAGTGGAAATAAAGCCTACAATGGATTTGTAAATTTGAAAAAGTTGACTTTGATCTCTAAGCACACTAAATTACTTACACATAAATCAATAATTAGGCTCTTGGTTTGTTATAGTGCTAAAACATGGACAAATAAAAATACTGACCAACAAGCTCTTTTAGTTTTTGAGCAGATGATAATGATGAAGAAGATGAAGGACGCATTTTTGGTCCAATACCTGATACATAAGGAATAATAAAGAATTAGACGATCTAAATAGACAAGAAGATAATTTTCGATTTATCAAGTCCAGGGGAATTAGATAGCTAGGATATGCTGAAAGGTTGTCGAACAAAAGAATAGCAAAGAAAGTCACTAGAGAAACTTCCCTTTAAAAAAAGAAAGAGAGGACGCCCCTGAAAAAACATGGCTAAAGAACCTGGAAGATGGGAGTGATTTACTGGAGAAGAGCTCTGAATAGAGAAGAATGAGGTCGAATTTTTCAGGAGGCCAAAGCCAATCTTGGATTGTTCACATGGAAAGGAGAAGAATTACATCGTAATCTGAGCCCCAATTTAATAATTTAAGTACTTGAGTGAAAATATTTTCCTAAACATTTATAACATACAATTATAACAATGCAACAATAAATAGATGGTAATAAATATAATTGCAGAATTAATTTCATAAACTACATTACCTTGAACAACAATATTTATTTACCAATTTAGGTTAGCTCCTTGCGTCTCTTACAAACATATATAATTAATTTCGTCAATTTTGTTAAAAACGTTTTTCTTAATTAAAAAGGGAATCCTCCATCCAATTAGCGGAGTCACGCTGCATTAAAAAGATTGAATAATGAACTAATCCCCATTTTGTTTTCTATTTACTTGATAAAGTAAAATGGGATGGGTCATTGTTGAAATATAGGCGTACTCTGAAAAGTAGATTGCCACATGGGTGAGAAAAAGTAGTTGCTAAAATTTATTCTAGGCCATATCTAGACTGATTTCGAGCTTGGAGCGAGCCAGATGTCCCGTTTTTAAAATTCAAGTGGTCATACAAAGGAAGAAACACTTGTTTGCATGTTATACAAAAGGATGAATAATAACAGGGGAGCGCGGTGGCACTGTTGTAAGGCAAGGTGCTAGAAATTCCAAGGACCCAGAGTTCGAGTCCGGCTGAGCAGAAAATGTTATTCTGTTACACTGTAGCAGTGAGTCAACCCTGTGAGTTCTGGAGCTCTCCTGGATCCACCCAGCCTTATAAATTGGGTACCCTTAATTGGGTAAAAATCTGGGTCGAGCGTGATACTGGCCAAATCACCTCCTTGCACAACCGTTGGTTTAGTAACAGTACTTCCTTACAAAGTACTGAACCCCTCACCCTTCATGGTTTGTAGAGGTACACATTTAAATTAAATGGATGATATATGATAACATTGATACTTTTATATGATGGATGATATGGATCATGATATGGATGATATATGATAACATTATACTTACTGATTTTTACAGTAATTCCAAGTTGCTTCTAAATGTGTTCCAAATGTAAACGAGTCGTTTTGGAAAGATATGTGCTCCGAGGTCCCTTGTCTGATTGTTGGTCTATCTGTCAAGTTTGTGTTCGAGTATAATCGGGGCTTATATGATTTTGATTAAATTTTCAGGAATCGTGTGGATTGCCATCTAGCTGGTCCCATTTCGCGCTTAAGTATGCATATTTTTCTACGTCCATATTTCTAGTGCCAAGTACTATTAGTAAATTTTATTATTTTAAGCTAATTTGTAAATTTTATAAAATTATAATCTCACTATAAATTTGTCCAAATAATTTTAACTAATTTTATAAAAGGGGTTTATGAAATTGAAAAACGACCCCCTCTCTCCCCGCAGTGGGACCAATCCATCAAAGTAATTCCTTCACGCAGCAACGGAAGCTGAACTATGAAGTCAGGGGAAAGATTTGATGAATGACCGTCCAAGGCGTCGCAATTTAGACAAACTAAATCAATGTCTTTTTTTTCTGACTCTCCATTTTTATTTTAACTTTATTTACTAGAATCATTGTATAATACATATGAATATATATATATATATATATACATACAGATTTTATTTACAATGAATCCTTGTTTTGTCCGGAGGTATCTTAAGGAAGGGATTAGGAAAAGGAAGGTCCGCTGTGTGCAAGGAAGCATTGTGGCGAATTTATTTATTCCGAAGTGGGGAGAGACCACGCTGCTGCATAAATGAATGTCATACATTACAGACGAATTTATAGTTTTAACAAGCCCCGGATTACCCCTTCCTCTATTCCACATGAACCCTTCGACAACATCCTCTAACTAAATGAAGAACCGATAAATCGTATTACACTAGAAGCTTGTAAGACTAGGTCACTTGCCGGTTTCGAATTCCAAACGATCCCTCCATTCGCAGATAAAGTCTTTTGAACACGTTCATACGTTTATTACGTCCACTTACTCAGTGATGGTGTCCGTTTCCTCAAATCACATTGATTCTACGAGCAGTAGGCTCAATGAATTGGTATTCTTTGAGGAGGTTTACGAATTGGTTTTCACTTCGGAAGCCCTGTGTTATATTAATATTATTATTTTTATTTATATATTTTTTCATGAACTTATTTATTTATTCTTACAACCAAAGTAGTATTGAACTGCCTACATAATAACAGAGGAGTAGGTAGGTATTTCAGTAATTAAAAACCAAATCAGTAGTCTATTCTTGAATAATTGTTGCATTAACTACCTAGGACCATAGGATTAAATTGATTTCGTGACGCAAGATGAAACGGAACTGGTGGGGGAGAGGAGCAACGCTGGTCAATGTAATAGAAAATTTTTTATATTATAATAAGAATATAGGAACTTACATGAGTATAACAATCCCGGCCGTGCGCGTCCGATTGAGTGAGCTTCGGAATTGGCTTAGGAAATTAATGTTCTTTTCTACATAATATAGAACTAATATTTTCTGCTTTAAGCTTTCATTTCATTTCCAGAACTTTCACTTTTGTGGGCCAGTCCCAAGACTGCTCAAGTTTTTTTGTCTTGGTACCAATAAATCGAACAGATACTTAAGTACGTAATTGCAATTACATACATACATTATAATTCAAAAATAATATTAATTAGTCGAAATCGGTAAGTAATCATAAAATCAATCAGAGGTTGATTAACCTTTCCCTACATGTTGTGGTTTAGAAAAAGAATTTGAGATAAATGTTAAGGGAGTAGGCGACTTAATTTCATTGTTGTAACTGAGAGATAATGATAAACTGGCAAAGGCAAACACAAGTGACAAAATGAGTCGGTGACCTTTTTGGGAGGAGCGGGGCGGTGTGCATGACCGTGTACATTCTGAAAACACGTTCAGTTCGGACAAATTCTTTTCGAGGACAAGGTCTTTTCGATACATTCGCTCCTGACGGACACCCCCCTATATCACACATACCTCTGCTACTGACAAATTCAGTAAATTTGAATGTAGCTTAGAACTCTGTTAGGTCCTTTTCTATTATCAATTTGAAATAGATGCAAAAACATTCATTCACGGCGGGTGAAGTTTACCCTTCCAAAATGACTACTGAGAAAAAAATAAAATATAACTGAGCGGGTAATTACGACTGATAAAACCGTTGTTAAACCGGCGCATTAATTTTCTGCTTCTTAAATCAATAATAAATACCCCAATAGAAAAATAAATTTTAGGAGGTTCTTGGTTGTAGAAACCTATAGGTCAATATTATCAACCCTCTTTCTAAAATATTTGTGAAGTTCTCAACATTTTTATCAGATGCAAATATCACCATGGCCTCATACAGTTGATACGGTCATATTCAGAAGAGGACAACTTAATTGTTGTCAAGTGGTCTTTGAGTATTAACAAAGAGACATTTGAGAGAAGAGTGTGTAGGTGGCAGTGGTCACTTGATAAGAATCGGTGTCACTATCAGCGCGGTTTCCACAAAAGCAGTCTCTTCTCTCAGGCAGTTATTCACGTCAGTTGGTACTGAAATAACCGGTTAATTCTTTCTCAAAGTAAAATATCAGTTTTACGAATATTTATATTTTTTTAATAATATGAAAGTTTGATCAGTTATTAATTATACATTGAGTTTCTCGATTAATAATTTATTGTGCTTTTGTCTTACGTTACTTTCGTTTCCATTAATTTACTGGTATATATTTATTAATTAATACAGAATCACTTTCATTGTTTTGCAATGCTGCCCAAATAATAATAACTCCAATTAAATAAGTATAATTATTCAGCATGCTCAAAACTTATGCATCAACCAATTTTTAATTTTAATTTATTGATTGCCATCAACAAATAAATGTCCGATATAAGAAGATTTTCATTAACATCAAAGTTTTTTTAAATTTATTATTTACAGTCAGACCAACTGCACTATTTTCCAGCTAACTCCTTAAACTGAAATTTTATAAATTATATTTTTTCATTATAAATACCTTTTGCATAATACAGTTCATTTTTTTTTTCGAATCTGACATCTATACAAGTCAAATACAGTATCATCAACCATCACATTTGCAGTCAGTTATATTATTCTACAAGGATATTTACAAAACAGAACCTTTTCTGGGGCTTTTAATTTATTTCACTTAAATTATATAATCCTCTGTTCTGCTTCTTTTTACTCTCAATTACTCTTACTCAAGATAGCCATGGGAATTGCTTACCAACGATGAAAAAGGAAGTTTTTAATTTTTTTTTTTTTTTACTTTAGGTATTATCAAGGAATTACTGAAATATTGTGCAATAACTATTTAGAAACACTAAAATAAGAATCTAAATGACTAGAAAAGTTACAAGAAAATCTGCTTCAAAAATTATTAATGGTTATAATAATTTTAACTAACAAAATAATGTTATAAAAAGTTAAAAAAACAAAACTTTCTAGCTTCTTCTACTTTTAAATTAAATTGCCATAATCAACTAATAGGAAAAACTTTATTTAAAAAAATATCACTTTATTATATGTTTATCATGTTCATATTATTTATCATATTCATTTATATTACACTACATTCCAAATGAAGGACTGGGATATTTTAAAATAAAAGTTAATATTATGTTTAATCCTTTTATAATTTGAATTTATTTCACTGTTTATAAATTGCATTAGTTACGAGTTTTAAAAATATTTATCATGATTCTTTATGTGAATCAAATTGTCAAGCTTTTAGGCATATCAATAGAAAATATTAATGACTGGCATGAGGTCAAACATGTGGGAGAGTAAAATACATGAATCACTAGCCTCCTAAAAGGGGGAGGAACTGAGGGGTGGGAGGCCATTGATAAAGAACTAGGTGGGAGCCGATGGTAGTCCATTTGGTTCAGACTGCACTGCACCACCGGCAACTCACCACATGGGCCATGAGACCCCTAACAATCCTTTTTTTCTTGGGAATTGTCCTGGCCTTGTTATCATCTCAAGCAGAGGCCAGTCCTCGGGATGTGAGTACTCTTTCTTATCATGCAGTAATACAAGTTTTAAAAATTTAATTTTTATTTTATTAGTTAACATACTACCAACAAAAAATATACAGATTAAGGTGACCTGTGAAACAAATGAATCAAACAAGAACCATATTAAAACAAAAAATTAGTATTGTAATCATAATTTTCAATCAACATGTTAATTATAAGAATTTTGCTTTACTATTCATGGTAAAACTGAATTCTTCAGTCTATTATTAAAAACTAAAAAAAATTAATGAGATCGAGATGAAAGTATTATTTGATAATAATGTTATGTTCTAAAGTAATAAATATGTACTAAAAGAAATTTGAAAACATTCTCAATTTTATAATAGCTATTAAAAATATATTTCATAAGATAATTTATAATGAGGTGTAGATAGTTGACCATAGATTACTGACTGGAGAAGATGATCGGGAGGTGTGGTCAGCAAGGAAACAACATAAATAAACAAAAAAATATTTATTTATGCTGACGTTTCGACCTGATTTTCAGGTCTACATCAGGGCTATAAAAATAAAAAGCTACTGTCTTCGTCCATGGTTATTAATCAACTTTTTTCTCCCTAAATGATGGTAGTTGTCTTTTTGTTTTTGTAGCTCTGATGAAGACCTGAAAATCAGGTCGAAACGTCGGCATAAATAAATATTATTTTGTTTATTTATGTTGTTTCTTTGCTCACACCCCCCCGATCATCTTCTTCAATAAGATAATTTAATTAATTATGATTAAATATATAGTTTATGAATATTTAGCTAATTGTCAATATAACTTGACTTTGGTGGAAATCAGGATATGTTTTCTATTTTCTGATTAGTTGAATACATTTTTAAAAAACAGTAAATGCGATAAATAAATACATGAAAAGGAAACAAGATGTATTTAATGTTCGAGATACTTGATATTAAAACATGGTAACTTACAAAAGAAAACTTTTAACTAGTTATAATGTTTGCTAACTACAATGCTTTATCTTCAACTAGCCATCAATTTTAATGCTAACATCATTTTTTATGTAACAAAACAAATGTTCTAATTTAAAATACTTATGAAATCGTAAGAGTCTGGTATTGCAAACAATTTTAGTGTACCAAATTTTAATATTAATTTGACTTATTAATTTTAAGATTCTTCTAGTTAAACTAACTGATATTTAGAGAATATCTTGCCTACTTTATCAGCATCTACTGTTTCTTAGCTCTTCTCACTTTAATATTTTTTTGTGACAAAAACTATCTCAAAGTCATTAAAATTCACTGATGGAATTAATGAGTATATATAACTTAGAAATGGACCAGAAACAGGGGCTATACAGTACATATATGTGGGCAAGAGAAGTAATTTTGACTTCAGTATTGACAGAAATTATAAATTAAACTGTAAGTATTGGTTTGTAAAACTGTTGATATGTTTGGTAAATTCACAATTTTAGCAATAGATTATATTTGGTAAATTTGGTTCAGGCACATAGTATAAAAGGTAGGCAGTAAACAAATTATTCACAAAATTATCTCTTGTACCCCTTTGCTTCTCACCTCCTTGTATAAAGCGAAATTGTCAAAATTTTACAATTTTTACAAAACACTTTTCAACCTATTCATTTGGGCCTTATTTTCATAAATTCTTTCAGAAAGTCTATAAAAAAAACTATTTGAAATTAATGGTCACTATTGTTAACTATTTGATAATTGAGAGGCACGAATGTGAAACAGACATGAATTGATATAGAGTTTGAAAGGTAAAGTTCGTTTGAATAGAACTGGAAATGGAACTAACTATTAGTCTGTTAATGATATGCAAGCACTTAATGGCTTTTGGCCCTCATTGCCAGTCTTCCTGAAATAATGTTATCACTCTTCAAACTGCATGAATAACTTTAGAGATAGAGGTAGAGAACATAAAACTACCTCATATGTTTTAGAAATCCATATTGGGACACTCTTACATATGATACATTGGCTAAGGGGAAATTTATTTCTTAATTTAATTTTAAGAAATAAGAAATATTTGAAAAAATAAATTAGCATGATTTAAAATTAAAATAACTTTATTGTATTCATTAATTATTTTTAATTTTAAAATAACAATTAGTTATATTTTTTTATATTAGTTTCCTGGACTAAGGTAGTTAATTATCATTGTAATTTAATAAAAATTTCTAAATATTCCATTAGATGGATTTTTTTTTATTTTAGTGATCATGAAAAATATTTTTTCTTTATATTTCTAATCATAAATGTGTAGATATATTTTATCATAATTATAATCAAGTCCAATAATAATTTGAAGTCATTGTTTTAATTTAACTAATAATTTTATTATTATTAATATTAAGTTTGGAGATATATGATTGGTACTTAAAATTTACAAAATAATATATAAAAAAAACATTCTTCTAGTTAAAATAAATGTAATATTGATTCGATAGACCTTTTTTACTGGGGCTATTATTGACCATTCTCCAAAAAAATAAATTAAAATGTGTGCAGCCCAACTTCAAATACACAACACACTTAGTAAAGGACAATTTTTTAAAACCTATTTATATAGTCAGAGCATAAAATAATATAAATAATCACATTATAAAACTTTTAAATTAATGATTTTTAAGGAATAAATATTGTTACATTATATTAAGTTTTGTTGCATTAAAAAAAAGCTTATTGAAATGGTCAAATATTATATTCATGTGTACTACATTTTAGTTATGAATCATAATCCATCATTAATAATATGATAAAATTAGTAAATTTTAATTTTTAATTTGATCTTACATCAATTTTCAAACCAATGGTCTGTATTTATATTTCAGGGCATTATGAGAAAGGTTTGTTGATATGAATTATTAAAAATAATATTAATTTAATATCAAGTAGTTAGCTGAAATATTTAACTTGGAAGCTGTATATTTCATAAAATACCTGAAAGTGACATTATCATAAAGAACATTAGTCATATATGATGACTGGACAATCGATGGATTTGCCTAAGTGGCCATTATGTGCCTGATCACCTGTCATTTCCAATCACACATCAGGGCAATTAGAATTGATCACCAGCCCAAAGGAAATTAGTCTGATTGATTTTAATGTAATTTTTCAGTGCAATATTCTTTTTGAATATTCTAAGTAAATGCTGAAAAATTAAAATTTTATTACAAAATGAATGGAACTGTAAGAAAAATTAAATTAGTTAATGTTACAACTAGTGTACAAAAATAGTAATTTATTCTGATTGGCTTTATAGAACAAGGAACATTATAATTTTAATTTTTTTTATACTCACCAAGAACAGATAATTCATTTAACCAATTAAAAATTTCAATATGTTAAATTTACATCAAATTAGGTTTTAATGTTTTTCTGTAGCAATTATATTGTTAAACTATAAATATGATAGGAAAACAGTGTAGGAGATTTTCCAATACTAATAATAACATGATTGTAATATTTTTTTGAAATAATCCAACGTCTGCATAAACAAAATCAAGAACATCTTCACAATCACTTTAATTACACTGTTTTATTATTTTTTTATAGGACATTCCTGCTTTATTATATATTTTATGAATATATCAAAACATGTGCTACAATTTTCAAACAAATTAGAGGGGCTTTAATATCAGTAAAATAGATAAAAACAATAGCTACAACAAGAAGAAAAAAAAAACTTGTAACACTATAAACCATGAAAGATACTGGGAATACTAGTTGGTAAGAAAATACTTTTTCTTAACCAACAGATATATGGATGGTCTCAAAACGGGATGATGAAGTCAACATAGCTACCTCAGTTCAATTCAGGGTCACCCCTCCCCCAAAACAAAAGTAACCACTTTGTGGAGCCTGGGTACCTCGCATTAAGTTAAGCTGGTTTTGCAAAATTTGTCAATCAATGATACAACATAGTATGAATAAAGTGTATTAAAATAATAAAAACTATCAAAACACTATCATTAAAGAATGTTGTAAAATCCTGAATAATTCATTTATATTCTACAAAACTTTTTTCAAAATATTGAAAAACCAATTCTTCTACATTTTAGTATATGATATCTTTTTCATGGCCATAAAAATGTCAAAAAATATTACACCTCATTTATAAGAATTTTATTTTACTATTTTAAAAATCTGATGTTGAGAAGTGTAACGCTGATATTGATTTCAGATTATGGCTGAAATGAGGTTTATCCCTCAAAACCACTGCCTTCGCTTCAGGAAATTTGACAGGAACAGACGCTGTCGGCGCTATAGAATCAGGAGGTACCAGTAGCAACCAGTAAAATATTTGGTCCACAACAAGGGAATCACAGTGTGGGCACTAGGCTTACCATAAATGGAATGATATAACTACTAAAACCAAATAATATGTTTAGAAGACCTGGGTAGCTGTATCTAAACTTTTCCAACCATTCACATTCCTCATCATGGATATTGTAAAATATTTAAGGAAAAGCCTGAGCTTGAAGTGCCCTTCCAAGTTGTATTATTTTAAGACATCGTTGACTCTTTCAAAAATTTCATATACCCTAGAGAAATCTTTGGAATAATTTGTTATAATTTTATCAGTACCTTAAAGTATTATTGGATCTTCTAATATATGTTTACATCCTTTTCTATAGTTCTGATTTAAAAAAACTTCCATGAATAGTAATGATAATCACAAGAGTACTACTTAAGATTAATCGAAGCTAGTCAGTCATTCAGAATGCAAGAGTGTGTAAATATTATTATTAATAATTATAAATTACTATTTATTAAAAAATATATATAAACCTTATTTTTGTTTATATTTTAGTCACAACCTTAAACAGTTAATACAATTTTAATGAAATAAAATGAATTCTGAATACCAATATTGATTGGCAAACCAGTATTTTAATTTCATTAAGAAAAAAAAATGATAAAATTTAAAGCATTTTTCATTACCATCTTATCATTGAACTAGATTTTACCAAGAGGCAGTTAAAATATATTTCTTTTTGTTAAGTAGCTAAAAAAAATTCTTTATTTACTAAATCTAAATGTTGTGAACATTTTTTTTCAATTGATGTAACATAAAAGTGAACTTAATGGTTTAAAACACTACACCAAAAAATTTACATGATATTTTTAGAAGGTAAATTATTTTTGTGAGCTCTAAAAGGCCATATTTGATAATTTTTTTTAAGTTGATCTCAATTAATTCTCTTTTAATTTGCATTGATTTTTAGCTATAAAGTGTATTTCACTAATATTTTATAATCACAATGTTCCACTTAGTATTATATTGTTTTTGATGGAAACATATTTATATGTTAATCTTATTTTCAATTAAGATATTACTTTAAAATTTCATTATCAGCAATATTATGAAATAGCAGATTACAATTGAATACTATACCAGAACCTTTAAAAAAATACATGTGTTTATTGACTGAGCTTAAATTAAAATATCAGTATTTCCATATTCAGTGTTATTTTTAGTGAATGAAATAAATTATTTGAAACAACTGTTTTATTTATATACATCCCATCCATAAACTGATTTTCAAATTCACCCAATCAATAAATCATATTTCTGCATTTTTTTTTTTTTTTTTTATGTCTCTTACCATACTAAATGAAACAACCCAGATATAATTGTTTTTATTGGATTTCACCGTTTTCTTCAATTATCATCTGGCATTGTAATTTGTTGTTACACCAATTTCAATCAGATCCAAACTTTTTTTATTACCAGTTATAACACAAAGCTGTATTCTGTTCTCTATGGGATTCTTAATAAGGAATTTATTGCGTTCATACTATTTGTAAATAATTTAAAAATGGCATGCCACATTATATTCCAGCATTCTTTTTTAATCTAGATCCGGAATGGTTTTGCCGCTTCTTGTCAGTTTGTTTTTGTTTAAAAGTATAAAACATCACTGGTCATCAACGCCATTTATTTTATATTTCATTTTGCTTACATTTGTTTTATTATTATTTTTTATCAGTAAAGATGTTATATTTGTACCACTAAAACTTTTGATTTTAAAAACTGAAATACTAATTTTATTGTTTTATCATTATCTCTAAGGTTTTTTTTAAATATCCGGGTTTAGTTCTAATCTATTGAGGTGTGACGTGAAATATGGGCATTCCTGGAAGATATAGATAATGACCAAATTGTTGTTACAATATTGACATCTCAGAAGCTTTTTTTTTTAGATAAGATAGGAGTGAGTAAGCCTTATGTGACCTATTCCAAGGCTGGTCAGTACGACCTCCTCTCAATCGCATTTAGGACTGGAGGTATATACAAATAATTATTGTTTTCTAAAGTTAAGTTTCTACTCCGCTGTTTCTGATGGTAAGTGATATAATTCTACTGTTATAAATCTATAATAAATCTAAACACTAAAGTAATCAGACTTCTAACACCTATAGTTAAATGCAGGATAATTGTACAAATACCTAACTGTAAATTGGGGAGCATAAATAAATTTACAAAATTATATCTATTATAAATTAAAATTACTTAAGAAAAAGTATTCATATATTTTTTTATAAAAAGTAAAATTTGTTGGTAGTTCACTGAGGATTAATTTGAGATCATCTGGGGAGAGTTTAGTAGTGAAGTACACTAATGACTGATATTATTTTATTTTTGATACTTTATTTTAGTTTTACATGAATTTCAATCCCACTTCTAGGCTATAGACAGTACAACAACCTTACTTAAATTAAAATAAAAAGAGTATTGCAAGAAAAAAATGATAACAAATGGTGTGAAAAGTATGAAAGAACAGAAAAACATGAAAATCACACTAGTACATATATGAAAATAACAAAAATTTAGATTAAAATTGTTGTTTTATTAATTACGACACTAGATTGTAAAACAAGGTATCTAGTATCATTTATTGTAATTTTTAAATTTTGGCTTCACACGAATTTTCAGGTCTGATTTCATAGATTTTTTTAATAAATTAATATTTTTTAAGGATTAATGTTAGTATTAAATTATGATTAGTGTTTAAGAAAGAACTATACATTATAATGAATGGACAAGACTCACTCATTTGGATATGATTTAAGTTATGATATAACTCACTTAGATTGATATGTTTATAGGAAAATTCCTTGGTATCAAGAGATTTCTTTTCAATGAATTTTTCTCAAAATATTTTAAACTTTATAAGACCACTAATTCTTGCTTCTTATAAACTGTTTTTTTTTTCCTTAAAAAAAAACAAAACAAAGGATCTTTAGAAGCTAGAGATGGCATGTTCATAGCACTTTTGAAACTCTCTACATTGACCCTGAAAGAGGTACATTACATTAGGCAAACATTTAATGCATGAGATAAGAAAAATTTCATCTTAATGCTGAACTATTACCTTAAGAGCTTCAGAATGTTTAATTTTATTTTAAATTTAAAAGAAAAAAGTTTGACCATTTTTGTAACAGATTGAGGAGGATTACCTACCTGTATGATGAAGGAGGTTTTGTTTAAAAATACCGCTGTCCCCATTAAATATTCGTTGAAAATGAAACTAAATGGTAAGAAAGGAAAGTTACCACAGAGATTATTAGTATAGAGAGTAAAAGTACCTCAGAGAGAAATGCGTGAAAAACTGATAAATTGAAAAATACCAGACCATTTTTTAACTTAAAATTATTTTAGAATTGAAAGTAACTTTTTTTTTGTTACTTCGATTCATATTTTCCTATCACTGTTGACATAAAAACACTACAGTTGTTATATCAAAAACTGTGGTGATAAGAAACCTCTCAATCTACTAAGATTGTTTTCCTCATAATATTAATTTTTTTAAAACATTAAACTTACCTGAATATATAAAAATAAATTGTAAACTCCTTTTTCTCCTGATATTCTGAACAGGAGATTCAGGCATTAAGATATTTTTAAAACTGCAGTGCAGTTATCTTCAAAAAGCATGCAGAATGTTGTATTATCAACTTATTGTTTTACCAACTGTGAAGAAAAAAATTTATGAATTGAAAAATATTTTTAAGATCTGTATAACAGATCAGAAAAAAATTGTTCAACATACCACAAACATTTTCACTATCAATTTTATAGGCCAGTACTGTTGCTACTAGTGTTCAAGTTTCATTGTTTCAAGAGTTTTGGTTGGTTTTAGTTAAGGTGAATGGAAGTAAAGTCAACTTAGTAACCTCATCCAGTTTTTCTCCAGAGAAATTAACTTAGGAATTTACAATAGAAAGAGATATTTGAAATAAAAAGTTCTCACAGATAATCTAATTTTATATTGTGACTTTTCCCGAGTAAATCGCTAATTTTGTTCCAAAACAGTACAAAAACTCAAACTCATATAAAGTATATTATCTTTTGATAATTCTATTTTCCACAATAATCCGTCATCATAATTAGGGTATCATGGGTCAACTTTTAAGTTGTCAAGTTTTAAATAGCAGTCATTATGATGGCACTTGAATAAATAAATGCCTCAATTTTTAAGATACATTGATTATAGCGAAATTCAGCATGAGAAAAAACTTCATTCACAAAAATTAAAACCTTCCCAAAAATTAAAACCTTCCCATAGTAGGACGATAATCCGGGGATTGGGATGGCCAATAAAGACATAAAATAGTAAAGATTAACTATTTATTGGTAATCAACGTTTCTCCCCGCTTTGCAGTGCAGGGGTCCATCAGGATTGAGTACATGAGATTTATGAAGTCCGCCGAGTCTGCTCGAAGTACAAAGGTTTCTACACCATGGCAAAGTGTTAGAGCAAACGTCGCTAGCTGCCGCCGAAGTTTTGTCCAAGTTCAATGTGGCAACACTAACTACTTCTTTTTGTTACTCCGAATCACTTCTCCTGAAAGAGAAGCAATTTGAAACGATCCCAGCGATCCAGGTAGCTTTGACGAGGTCTCTGGCGAGGATTACTAGAAAATAAATAAAATAGGGAACTTGTTTCAATAATTGCCTGGACAACTTAGGAGTCTGAGACCTATAATAATTGAAAGAAGCGAAATTTAGGAGAAAATGGTGGTAGTGTCAATGGCAAATACAAAATTTCTTAGTTCGTGCCTCCATTCAATAAAGTTTAATGTTAGAAAATATGAAACTCATATCACATTCTATTTAATATTTATGGTTGCAGAGTTTAGTTAGTTACTTTAAAATCAGTGGTACCCTATCTGTGACGCAGGCCTTAACTCCCACAGTCAAAGGACAACACATATTTTATTTTTTATTATTTAATGTTAGGATAAAAAAAAAAAAGTCAAAATTCAAATAATAGACCATTATGTAATTATTTGTAATGTTTTTAAAATATACAGTGATGCAGTCCAATATTGTGGATATTTACTTTGAATCTAATCTTAAAAGCGTACTTGATAGTAAGAGTTTTCACTTCGATTATAAATTATTGGTCCCTCGGACGATCAAATGATTTAGTTTGCTGAAAATATTGTAAGCAGGAACCGTTTCAAATAGAACGTCTTCTTTAGAGTAAGTAGCCGCATTTGAATAAACATTACAGCATATAAAACAGTATTAGCCACTGCAAGTTCTCTTCGCTTAGAAATTTAATGGAACAGATGGGTATCACAAATAGGAAAATTCTACTCCACATTATTTAATTTCGGCCATTGCCCATCAGTTGGTTTCATAGACCTTAATATTTACGATCGTCAACCCAAGCCAAAGTGGCGTATCTTCAAACTTTACTATCTTGTGTTTTGATGACTCTTTAAGCTGTTTTCTATCCCCTCTGTAATACCAATAAGAGCAATATGAATGTGTAACGTGAATGATCCAGCATAAAAATGATCAATTGATTTGTAACGAAGTTACTGTTTTACTATATTAGTGTTGTAGTTTTTGGCCAATATTAGCCAGTTGGATAGAAGTGATTTTTTGGATATGAAATATTAGAAAAAGTAATTAATTTTAGTTTTTGTTTCTTCCTATCATCTTAAGCTATTGTGAATTTGTTTAAGGCAGTTTGATAAGATGACACCTGACGATAGGGACCAGCAGTGCTTGAAGAGGGTCGCATCCTTGTGCCACCATATCCCCTTCGGTAAGCTGCTGTCGGGGGCCGCCTACGGTGCGGATGCCAACATCTACAAACCTGTTTCTATCGCTGATATGGAGCTGAGCAGCCCACAATGTCTCCTGTTGGCGCTCCTCAAATCGTCGGTGGCCAAGGATGTCACGGCATGTTTACTACTAGTTGACATATGCCACAACGTCGAGAAGTTGCGCTTAAGACACCTCAGAGTATGGCTATTAGAAGAGTTCGCTTTCCCTCGGTCTGACATTGAGAAGGCAATGAATTTCCTTTCCGAGCTGGTGGCGGAAGGTATCTTGAAGATGTCTTCTCATGTAATGGGGATTATGACAGCCCTTGCCAACAAATACGGGATCACCAGTGTTCAGCTTAGGACCTTATCAGAGGTACCTCTTGCAATTATTTAATATTTGTTTTCGAATTGTTATTTCACATAACTATTACTACGTAATCAAAAAACGTACTTTTCAATCGAATTCAAAAAGGTCATCAATTTGTTCCGATTCTTTTACCAAAAGTTATCACCAAGGATCTTATAAAAATTATTAAAGATAGGGAGCGGAGCACTTCAACAAACAACTGATCACTTTCTAAGATTATAACGGTTTGATTTACAGTATGTGTTTCCAAATCTATTTGAATAAATAAAACAGGTATTTTCCTAGCTTCAGAGCACACAGTCAGGATACAATAAGTAAAAATATAAACATTTTTAGAAAAACATATTTCAAAACGATTGACGAAAACCTTGAAAAATGCTAAATAAAAACCCAGCCTCCACTGGCTCATTACCAGTGATGCGGCGAGAGGGATGCGCTGGGATCTTTTGAGCTCTGCTCTACCCCTCACACGTGGGGGATAGAGTGGGCTCAGGGATCCTCAGGTCGATTGTGTAAATATTGTATATATTATTTTATCATTGTGTTATTTTATTTATTTATTTTTCATACAGATAGTTTGATTATGTTTATTCTTTTGTTTGTATATATTTTAAGAGTTTTTTTTAAAATTTATTTAATTTATTTTTTATGTTAGTATGTATGAGAGCATTCATCACTATTATCTATTGTCCACAACTGTGTGGCAGATTGTAATATCTATCAATAAATAAATCTATCAATTTCAATTTAAAAAAAAATAAATAAATAAAAACCAACTTCAAAGAAGAAACACTTAAAGTAAATATATAATTTTACATACAAAAGAATATTTTTATTTTAAACATAATATAAGAAATATTCAAAATCAACCTGAAGAGTGTACAATAAATTATTATCTTTTAACTCAGTATCATGCTCTGCCATAACTATATAACTACTTGGTATAAGTTCTTCCTTTAAATATTTCTTATAAGATATATCTGGACACCTTAAAATATATAATTCAACAGAACTATTAAGAGATATTTTTTGTCTTCTGACCCCAGTGAAACCGAAATTATAATTCATAACTAAAATAGCACCTAGTGACGATCATAATTCAACATAAATATTAGCTTTTTCTATCGTGGGTATTAGAAGGTGAAAAATGAATATTTAACTGTTGGTTGAGATGTTTGTTCTGTTGGAACTGTAATTAACTGGAGGTGAGAGGCCTCCGCAAGGTGATTGGAAAACTGGCCTTAAAGCCTACTGACAATATAAACACCTAATAATGCTGCCAGTCTTTTATTATGAACAATTTTATTATTTAGTCTTTTATTATTTTTACAAAAAATAATCTTTTTTTTTTTAAAGTCCATTTGTTATTAGTCCATTGTTAATTCTTCGAGACTTATGACATTTATGTTAAGGAAAGAACTACGCCAACCTACGAGATGTGCCTAGATAGACCTCCGCAATAAAAAAATAATAGATTTTAGAAATTCTCAGGTTGATTTGGAGTATTTACTTAATTTATAGTTTCATAAGAAAGATTTTTCTTGCATCTTAGTATTTCTTCTGCACAATTTCGAAGTTGTGTTTCCTTTTTAATTTTTTTTCTTACAAACCAAGCCTTAAAATCTTTTTTTTTGTTTTTCAATATCCTTATTATTTTTCTGTTAATAGTATTTCTGTAGATTCTTATTTTTTATAAATTTTAATATCTATTGTGTTTATTACTCATAGGTTCTAATTAATAACTAGGTGATGGGGTTTACGTTCTTTTTGTATTAATCAATCTAACACACTAAAACTGAATTTGAAATTTAATCCAAAAATTAGTTTTAACATGAGTCTCAGTGAGCCGACTGAAGGAGTTATTACTGATGTTTTTCATGGAGTTATAAAATGTATTACCACCTACAGTTGGGAAAGTCTTGATTTTTGGGAATTTCAATGCCCCATGATATTTTTATTGAGTCTTTTTGTCAACATCTCTTCTATTATTTCCCTAATATTCCACTTTGGATTAATTGATACCCACTGGTGGAGAAAACACTGGGAAGCCATACAAGATTAGTTGTAGTTTAGTTCTCTAAATTAACATTTTTAAATGCTGCGGTAAGTTTGTGGCAAATAGCATATAATGTTGTTTATATAATTTCAAACTAATTGCTTTGATTTTTTTTCCAATGTGCATTGAAAAGTTCAGAGGTCGGTCAATGTGGGTGGGTATAAACATTGAAAGAGGGCATGTTTGAGTAATTTATTGTTATACTGATTGATTTTAAAGTTTAGAGAAATTTCTTCTTCCCTTTTTTGAAACGAGAAAACTAATCCTATAGTTTGATGTTCACTGGACACTATATTTATTTTTTTAGTTTTCCACTATTTTCTGGTGGGCATTCTGCAATAGTTTTGCCTTTCTGGCATTTGAGCTACTAATTGTGACGGCAACATCATCGGCATCCGAATACTTCATACCAACCATTTTTCCAGTAAAAATATAAAACAATACTTGGAGATAATACCGCGCATGTGGGAACTCCACACTTGCAATTAATGGGATCAGAATGTTCTTACGAAATTTTTACTACCAAATATCAGCCAACTAAAAACGATTTTCAACCGAATAAAACTATTAACGGAACCCTTGCTCAATTAGCCGTTGTTCCATTTGTCATAGAATCGAACCTTATTCGAACTATTAGGTTTTTGATTAATTAATTAAGGTTTTTATCAATTGATCAAGTAGGATTTTCATTAATAATTTTGTTGTTTTTTTATAAAGTCAATCTATACATACCACAATTTAAAATACTCCTTACTGAAATCATGTACGTAAATAGGCGATGCATAGTGGGGCTCTCTGGACATGTAGAATTTGTTTAGACCAAATTATATGTGTTTTGTTGGTAAACATTTTTAATTTTTATTTTATTAAAACAAATTTTTTATTTTAAATCATTTTTATTAAAAAAGGTTTATATATAATAAAAAGGTGAACTTCACAAGATATCTTACCAAGAAACTAAAAAAAAATTCATATTATTAAAACCGAATATTTATTATTTAAATATATAAAATCAACCTAATCAATAAATAAATAAATTACCTTTTGAAACTAAATTTGTATAAATAATCTGTCGACTTCCGCTCATATGATATTTTTTTGAATGTCGAAGAAATACAGAAAAAATAAGCCATGTTGAGCTGGAGTGCACGATTTTAATGGTTCTCAAAATCGAAGATGTAAAATATGAGAAAATTGAAGAAAAAAGGGATTGTAGGATAACTTGTCCTCCATTGCCTAATTAAAGTACAAAAAGGACTTTAAACCAAAGAAACAAATAAAAACGGTGTTGCTTACTTGCAAACTGTGATGCTGTTTAAGATAATTTTGCTTTGGTAGCCGCTTAAATACAAGACCAGTTATATTCAATATTGCTTATATTTATTTCTGTTTCAGGAAGGACGCTGCCATTTGGCGATTGAACTTCAAAATGCAGTTGCTAAGAACAGTCCTAGAGATATTTTTGATCTAGTGAATGAGGGTGCTGATATAGGTAGATTGACTCAGTCGGGTGACAGCTTACTGCATTTGGCTGCAAGAGCCGGCAACTGTGATTCCATAGGTGCTCTTGTATTTCTGAAGGCCAACCTGGAAGTCGTGAGCTCCAGGAATGTCACTCCACTGGAGGAAGCAGTGAGAAATAACTGTGCATCATCAGTTAAGGCTCTGTTAATGGCTGGTGCTAAATTTGACAAGCGTTCGTCTAGAGGAAATACGTACCTCCACATTGCTGCAGCCGGAGCCCACAACGCAGCACTAGAGGCCCTATTAAATAGAGGAATGTTTGTAGATGAAAAGAATGATCTCGGTGAAACGCCATTAGTTCAAGCCGTTAAATCTGGTAACAATCGTGGTGTAAAGATGTTGCTGGAGAATGGAGCAGATTTCAATACTTTATCAAATGTCAGGTTAAAAGATGGTGACTCCATATTCCACTCCATAGCTCGTTCAGGAAATGTTGAAATTCTGAAAATACTCAAAACTAAAAAACTAACAGCGAACATAAAAAATGAAAATGGCTGCACACCATTACATGTTGCTTGTAATCCTTCAGTCGTTAGACTACTACTTGGAATGGGTGTGGATGTGGACACACCGGATAACAGAAATAATACTCCTTTGATGATCGCCGCGAGAAATGCGAAGGCGGACGTCGTATCCTCGTTATTATTAAACGGCGCCGATACTAAGTCGAAGGACAAAGAAGGTCGGACCCCTCTTCACCATGCCGTTGAAGGCGGCTGCATTGGATTGGTTAGCACTTTGCTATTCGCTGGAGCCAGTGTGGATGACAAAGACAATAATGGTGACACACCAGCTATTGCTGCAGCTGTAAATAATAAGCCAGCTGTTTTGCAGCTATTAGTGGAAAGAGTTGATCTGACAATGAGGGACCGAAATGGAGATGGAATATTACATCGGTCAGCCCGTGCTGGACACGCCGAGGTTGTGACTATCCTGCTCGAGGCCGGAGCAGCTGTGGATATGAAAAGTCAGGACCAGAACACTGCCTTACATTTAGCAGCACAAGAAGGACACACTCCAGTGGTCACAGCGTTGCTTGATGGCGGAGCGGTGGTGGATATGAAAGATCAATACCAGAGCACTTCCTTACACCGTGCAGCAAGGAATGGACATATTGCAACGGTGAAAGCACTACTTCATTATGGAGCCACAGTGGATATAAGAGATCAGTACCAGTGCACTGCCTTACACCGTGCAGCAAGGTATGGCCACACCGAGGTTGTGAGAGTTCTGCTTAAAGCCGGGGCGTTTGTTGACAGGAAAGGTCAGGACCAGAGGACTGCCTTACATTATGCAGCAAGGTATGGGCACACTACAGTAGTTACAATGCTGCTTGAAGCTGGGTCGACGGTGGATGTCAAAGATCAATACGAAACTACTGGCTTACATGTTGCAGCTAAGTATGGCCACACTGCAGTGGTGAAAGCATTACTTGGTGGCAGAGCTACGGTGGATGCGAAGGATAAGAACCACTTCACTCCCTTACATTTTGCAGCAGAGAGGGGATACACTTCAGAGATGAAAGCGCTGTTAGATTGCGGGGCAGACCCAGTTGCTAAGGCGGTCAACGGCTACACACCGTTAATGGCAGCATCTGGTCGGGGCGACTTGGCCGCTGTGCAGCTGCTCATTGACCGCAGCGCTACGCTTAATGATAGGACAAAGAATGGACAGACTGCCTTATTCTGGGCTAACCTTAACAACCGCATAGTTGTAGCAGATTACCTGAGGTCCAGGGGCGGGGTTCAGTGATTGCCAAAAGTTTGTAAGTCTTATGTAACAATTCCTATACTGTTTTGTTTTCCTTTATGCTTCCAACGGAGAAATAATTGTTTTCTAAGAAACCTTGAACATTTTATATGGTATAATATATTTTATTGCAAGCTCTATACATGTTGATAATAATTTAAGCTCTACGCTGTTTCCACCATGGCATTTTTAAGTGAGTTAAAAAAAACAAAACAATGTCCTGGTCAGGTATTATAAATAAATAAGTTTATCAAATTTTATTACTCCTCATTTATGTTTAGTATTATTAATGTCTTTAAACTTATTTGAGAAAGGAAAAAAAAATTGTTTACTCAATTAACAATCCACGCCAAGGCACAAACTTCGTGAATACAATCTGCTCCCAACCACATGAACATCAATTTACATTCAGCTGGTTGTATACAAATTAGAAACATATAATTCCACAAAAATATAAATGAAATTTAGTTGCAAACTACATGAACAAAATTAGAATTACAATGAAAACAGTAAAATACAAAATATTTACGAAGAAGGCAGGATTGTAAGTTTGGGAGCCCTAATTAAAGCTAAGAATTTTCGCCACTTCTTCGTACCATTGGATGGGAGAGGAATGGTCGGTCCAATTGTCCATGTCCAATGTCCTATGACAGTTCTAATTTTATCGCATGATGTAAACTATGAAGATGACTAGTAAATCAAATGTTTGTACTAGTGTGGAATTTTTCACCATTTTTTAAAATAATAAATAAAAGTTACATGGTTAAGAACGATACTTAACAAGTGCGAACTCAGGGAACAGTAATTAATGGTTTCACTTTCAAACTTGGTTCCTCCTAATAGTTCCATGTGGTTAATTCCATCCCTAAACTGTTACTGATTACAGAAATATATACTTCAGTCAACAACAATCACACTAATAAACTTTAAATGAAAATTCAAAGACAACCTTTTTAATTCATCATAAACATCTTTTACGTTATTTAAATGAGTTTTTAATATCATTGGTTTCCTGTAGTGAAGGAAAATAAGGAAAAAATAGGTGGTTGACAGACTCAGTTCCCACAAAGACTGGGTTTGAACTTTTTTTTCCCTGTTCTTATCTGTTGGTACACAAATAGTCAGGATGGATTAAATCAAACAAAAGGCATTTTCATATTTTTGCCATATACCACCCCAGGTACCATATTTTATTCTCTTGAATGTTAGTTTTCAAAAATAAAAAAAACTTGTGAAGCATCAATTTACAGAAAATTTCATGTTCAAAAAGATTATTATTGGCCAAAAAAGAGGCTAAAATATTCACTCATTTTTCACTTAGTGCTCAATATCTTTAAAGCTATCTACCATATGATAAAAATTAATAAAACATTTTTTAAAGTACTATAAATTTACTCAAATTTTAATCCTCATGGAGCTCACATTTCTATACATAGTTTCAAAAATAGTTTTTCAAAACACAAAGTTTTTTTTAATAAACGAGGAGGAATAAACATTTTGCCAAATATTATGGAAACTGTTATGAAAGAATATAATAACTTTATGGTAAATTTATGTAGTTCCAATTTGAATGGCTAATAGACGTCAGTATATCTGATAGCCACTGAGATATTTGCCAAAATAAAAACGGAAAAAGTTTTTTTACTGTTATTGTAAAATACATTTTCCTGAATACGACTGTATTCAGATTTAGATTGTATTCTTAGACAACAGAATGTCGAGCATGAAATATTGGTAATTGCCACATGTACCCAATAGAAATTGTGAGGAAGCTATACTGTCATACCTACTTGTCACAATTTTTTTTATCCTTGTCGTATTGATTCTGAAACAATGTTTTATTGTGTTTTTCAATTTTTTGACAATGGCTCGTTTTCCATTTTTCTTGAATTTCAATCGCTCTGACTTTTCCAAAATAAAAAAATCCCAAATTTTTTTCGGTCGCTTGACTCATTAATTAAATTCAATAATGAGCTAATATTTGACTGTGGATTTATATAATGAAGAATTACTAATTAATCCAAGTTAGATTTACGATCTCGTCCAAGCAAACCTGATGAAGGTTTGAAATTATGGCTGAAACGTTGGCATTAATAAATAAGATTTTTACTTATTTGTGTTCTTCACTGAACGCACCCCCAACCATCTTATCCTCATTATAGCTAAATTCAATAGTGGTAAATTTATTAAGCCCACTATTCTTAATAAATATAGTTAACAACTCTATTAAAATGATAAAACAAAGCAAATTAAAGAACTGTAATCCTTCTCCTTGTCCAAGTGAACAACTTGAAACTTATAGTTTAATTAACTCATTTATTCATTACTCATTATGTAAATAAAGTAAAGAACAAATTACTTCATAAAAGTAGTTTGAAGTACCTAAAATTAATTTTGTCTACCTGTTTTTCTGATCTAAGATGGAATTAATAAAACATTCTTAAGCAGTTAGGGATGAATAAAAACAAAACAGTAAGTTACTAACAAAGATATATTTACAAAAAAAAAAAAGTATAACTTAACAATAAAGCTTAAGTCTGAAATTTGAAACACTTCTTTTACGAGATGAAATTTCATTTTAACAATCTATAATTTTATTAATTTAATAAAAGTGATTTGATAGTTAATTCTGTACTAAACATAAATATCAGAAATTTTAAAAAATATCTTTCAATTATAAATATATACTATGATATAGTAAAATACTTCAGAAAGTACAAACTGTCTTGTGCCATTAAAAATTTACACAACAATGTCCATTATGTACAAATTGCGTAAGTTATACATATGTATTTACAATATATACAAATGGTATTCAATAACCAATTTTTAAAAACTATATCCCATCAATAAAGAATTTTTCTTCCCTCGCAGTAACTCTACTGTCATCAAATAGGAACTCATCCTCATCCTTTTCTAAGTCTTTGAAAAATATTGATAATTTTTCAGCTTTAGAAAGTCTATCTTCATTATTGGATTTTTCTGGGGATGTCTTATGTTTGGATTTAGGAGACATCTTAGATTGAACGGAATCTTCTTCCTCAGAACTTAATGAAACACTTTCAGCAAGACCTTCATCAGATTCGTCCACTTCCATTTTTTCTGTCTCTTGGTTGCTACAATAAATAAAATAAATTTATAAAATATTTTTCTCAATTAATTTTATTATCAAACCATATATATAATTTTTTTTTAAAATGCTAAGTGATGTTCTTCAATTTCCACAGTAACAACCAAAAAGCTTCATTTAAATTAAACAATAAATATCATGTAATTTTTTTGAAAAGCAAACTATAATGTTGTTTTTTTTCAAAAATCGGGATAAGAAGTAAGGAAAGTAAGTATAAAAAGTTGGGCGTTGATGACCACAGGGTTTTACGCCCTAAAGCCCAGGCCAACAACAACAATCAGGATAAGAAATGAGTAGAATTAATGAATGATAAAAATTCTAATAAGTATTCATATTTATTATTATGCCATTAGAAAATAATATTCATTAACTCCGTATATCAAATCATACTTTTTCATACAGATTAAACTCTGTTTTTGAATAATTACAAGAAAGGGAATTCTTATTTTTTTCATTTAAAAAAATTGTAATCAAAATCAACTGGAAAACTCTTTGGTGTATAATGACATTACTTTTAAATTGATAGTAAAAAAACTACAATAAATGTATGGTTTAGATTTAAAGCAGTCAAAAATTTTTTAAAGCCTTAAAAAAAAATGTTTTGGAAGAGTGTTTAAATAAATATTTTATAAAATAATTAATATTACAGCTTAAATATAAAAATTTAAATATAAAGTATTTATAAATAAATATATCAATAAAAAATAATATTTACTTGGTAACAATCAGAGACTGAAGAAAACTGCTGCACATAAGACTCATGGCAGGTACAGTATGGGCTGGATACTTCAAAAACTATAAAAAGAAAAAAAAAATTAATTTGAAGCAATAAACATTCGATGAAAATATAACACATTAAAAATTAAGTCCTACCATAACTCATATTTTATTTAAGCCAACCCAAAAATAAAATTCCAAATAACAACTACAATATACAAAACTAAAAAGAATAAATAAGGATTGTCCATTTTGAGGTAAATATAATAGAATTTTTATCAAGTAAAATAATTTAGCAAGGTCAGAGCCATTTGAAGTGGAAAGCAGTCTAAGACAAAAGGTCCCAATAGCTCCTCTCCTGTATTATTATTATTATATGGGACCATGGAAGTCTAAGTCCTCATGCAATACATTAGGTAATACATCGTGCATTTCTTGATGTGTTTTGTTTGTAGGGCAGGTTCATCACTCCCAACCCTACTTTTTGTGAGTGCCACCGATTGGCTAATGGGCATCACAAATGCCTGGGAAGATGTTATGAGTGAGTTTTGTATTATTTTATGCTTAAAAAAAAAAAGCCTCTCCTGTATAACATCACTTTATAAGTAATCGTTAAAAGAGTAGAACTAAATCAGGAAGGAAAAATTTATGCAAAGATGATCCAAGTTCTAATTTATGCAGATAATGCCATTGGGATGTCTCTGCGGAGCATAAGGATAGCCTATGAAGATTTGGCTTTATATTAATGAGAATAAGACTAAGATTATGGTAATAGGTAAATTCAGTGAACCCAGAGGGTGAGTCACAAAGAAATAGGGACTTACATTTTGGAAACATCCATTATTAATAATACCCTCAACAATATGAAGAGGTGAGAAGGAAAATTTAAGCAAGAAATAAATCCTAAATCTCAATCTCAAGGATCATTAAAAGCAAATTAGTAGGTTGTGCCACCAATTTTATGTGGTACAAGATAATAATCAGACACATAGTAACATATGATGGAGAAATGACTATCAACTATAAAAACATCAACATACTAGACAGATTTGGAAGAATAATTTTGAGGAGAATTCTGGGACCAGTATAGGAGAATGGTCTTGGGCAACAAAGGAAAAACAGCCAACTGCTTTGGCTCTACTATAATGGTATGGAAACAAGTTATAAGAAATAAATAAATATTAAACTATTTTTCTACTTATATATAAAAGTTTTGATACATAAAAATTACAATACTTCACCATTGTCATATGTGACCATTTATATGTATATGTACTTATTTAAAACAACACAAATGTCTATAATCAAAGGAATATTTTTTAGGGTGAAAGAAAAAAAAATTCTTCCACCACTCCAATTCACTTGTTCCATGACTTTTTCCCTCATGGTACAAGGTCAGCTTAAAAGGAGGTATTTAAAGACAATGGTCCCGATACTTTTTTTTTTTAAAATATTTAATATAAATATATCACAACCTATAACATACACATGTGGCAATCTCATGTATAACTACGAATATAAAGATGTTCTTGGTTGTGCTAAGTTACTTTAAATTTTTAAGTATTTTTTATTGTAGGTATTTTTATTTATAGGTAAATTTATTTTATACTGTAACTGAAATTTTTTTTATTAAAATACAGAAATTTCATTTACTAAAGATTCTTTTAAATAAAATTCAGAACTCATACATTTTTTTGGATGAAAGGAAATTTTCAAAAAAATGAAAGTTCAAAACACAGAACCTCAACTACACATATATATGTAAATTTTAGTTTTCACAAGGAAAAATATTTTCAATATGGTATGAATTCTAGCCTAATATAGAACCTAAATAGAACAACAGAGAAAACAAAACACCAAACTTGATGGCAGAAAGAAAAGGAATTCAATTAAATCAAAACAGTATTATCATGAAAGTACTAGCACAGAAGCAAAGTTAAAAAAAGACACTGTTCCATTTTGAGAAGATAGTTACACATCATTAGATGACACAACACGTGTGCGTTGAATGTGGAGTAAAGGATGTTAGGCGTTAAGTAAATAGGACTATCACTTCTCCGCTAGGAGCCCAGGGAACAGTTTAAATTGGATTTCACAATTGTGTCAGTAACACAAGCACTTGACTCTCAACAAGCTTAATTATCAGACCAAATACTAAATAGCAGGAATTTGAGCAATATAAGCATTAGAATTTTTGAATGTTATTACCTAAAACATTCAAAATTACAACAAAAAAAAATTAAATAACATAAACAACTATTCAAAAGATAATGAATGTACATCATATTTTATAAATATAAAAACAAAATGTTTGTTTATCTAATTTTTAAAAACGTTTTAGATTAATAACATTAACTTTCATTTTTTGAAAATTTCCTTTCATCCAAAAAAAATTTTTCTAAATGACTGAACATTGGATGATCATACCCCTTTCAAATAAACTGTGATGTGTTCAGTACATTTCAGGTCTACAAACCAAAGAACTTCTTAACTACTTAATATTTTTCTGTTTGTGTTATAAGTCCCCTAAAGATATCAAAAGAAAATTAACAATAAGTCAGTTAGCTTTTGGAGTCTCTTTTTGTAAATGTGATGAAGATAAAATTGGCTTTGTCTTTGCTAATACTAGATCAAATTAAATGGTTTGTTTTGTTTTGAAGAGAATGAAATTATCTTTTAAATGAGGAGCAGCAATGTTCTAAAAGATTTATATTTATTACTTTATATATAGTAATGATTAATGAAAAAAAGTATGTACAGTATATAATCAAACAAAAGATACATCTCGAACATACATACAAAATAAAAAAAAAAGAGCTAAGAAGGTGTTACGTATAATTATATTTATATATTTATTACTGCATTTATCAATTATTTTTATCTGTTATATTATATATTATGTTATTTTATTTATTTATTTTTCATACAGATAGTTTGATTATGTTCATCTTGTCTATTCTTTTGTTTGTATATATTTTAAGAGTTTTTTT
>NW_027104736.1:143130-154794 GCF_000696795.3 Halyomorpha halys
ATATTATAAGTTTACTACGCTTATATTTTATAAGATTAAAGAAAAAACTGTCTGACTAGATTTAAGTAGGCTGTGTATCTGGCAACCCATTACAGTTGGGCAGCACAACATTTTTTTAATAAAGTTTTACCCTTACACGTTATTTGAAAACATAATTATTTTTTAGGTTCGAGAAACACATTTAATGACTTAAGAGTCTGAATATTTTGGAACCAAACCTTATTGCACATGTAGTTTCAATAAAGATCAGTCACATTTCAGGTAATAGAGGCAACAGGACAGGTAATGTTAAAGCAGCCAGATTTTCAATTTGACGGTGTCCGTAGGATATATTGTGGTTAGTATTGAGCTCCAACCACCGGAATTATCTCCCTACTAATGGCAGGCGGATCCAATAAGCTTCTGCTAACTAAACTACATTCCCGACCTCGTTAAGCTTATTAATTATTACCAGAGCTTGCCTGATGCCCTGATGATAAGATATCTGTAAACCTTTAATACCACCCTCTCCTGCCCATATTACTATGAGCCCCATCTTCTAGCTTTATCACCTTCCATTACTCTATCAACGTTATTCGCCTGATATGCGAGTTTTAGTAATTCACTTTATGGTTTTATATATCTATATATAGTTGACCATAAAAATTTAAATATAAGAAGATTGATGATCATCCAAACTCTTCCCATTGAACAGCCCTGCAAAGTGAGGCGAAACGTCGGAAAATAAATAGTTGTAAGCTATTTTTATTTCTCTTTTGACCGCAACCCTGACCATCTTCTTATATTTAACTTTATGGTTTTGTTTCCACAGTTCAGAAATCGTAATATAGAAATTCGACTCAGTCTTTTATTCTTAGCGCGTGGCCACAACGGTCGCAACTGCCTAAGGTGATCCCTGATCACAATAATCCCTTAAAAATCATAATGTGAAATTTCTGAAATAACCCAATTAAAAAATAACTACCAATTTGTAAATTGCTATTTTTGTTGGTATCAAATGTTTTTTCTCTATTACATGTTTAGGGCTTCGAAAAGAGCATTTTTTTTTTCAAGACGACTGTGGAGTTGAGGCGAACACGAAAACGCGGATAGAGTGGTGGGTGCATATACAGCGAGAGTTCTATCTAATAAAATTAACATATTATCGACTACTAGCGGCCTTGGGTTAAACTCGGATGTTACATAACCCAGAGCATTATTTCATAGCTTCATCGACTTTTCTATTTTTCCAAACAGATCGTCAGAAATTTCCAAAAACTCGAAACGGTTCAAGGATAGAAATTATAGATTAAACAGATACTTCAGGATAAGGAAAGATAGTTCAACTCCTTCGTATTTAGTGAAACAAAATCGTTACCAAAATAAGATATAATTAGAAAGGTTCAATAACGTTTTGAACGGAGTTATTTTAAAATTTGAATGTTTCGTTTAATAAATTATTGTTAGTTCATATACAATAACTATTCATACAGTTTGTGATAAGAGTTCTTCATCGAAATTTAGTAAATTAAATTTTTTAAAAAGTAAATAAGAAATTAAATATTAAAAAAAAAATTCTACTTTTTTTTTGTAAATATATTTAAAACGAATGATATACAAGAATTTAGTAGAGTTCTTAAATTCTGTTCCGACGGTTTTTAATAGTCCGTTAGTAAATACTACAAAAAAAAAAAAAAAAACTGCACAAGTTGCTTATGGTATATTCGAATTATGATTTGTATAATTAAACTTGTCTGTGGTTATCAGTAAACGTATTACTGATTTCTGTATAGTGGGTCCTCCTGTTCCTGACCCAAATTTACTTCTAAGTTATATCAACCTAAAATTCATGATCAAAGCTTTAGTAATTCTAGAACTGGCTTCAAAAGATTTTAAGGCCACAAATAAATAATACATTTATTGTGACAGACATTTAATAAACAAATAAATATTGAATCGATGAGAGGAGAAGAGGAAGGGGGGGGGATTAAAATTCTTTTGATGTTCTGTTCAAACAACAAAGAGTTGACTCACTAATGACTTGAACATTGTAATGATTGGCTTTGCACGTCTCCGTCGTGTAATTTCCAAAAGGAATTTACGATCCAATTATGGGTAACATTTAGGGGGTGATTCCGACTTGATTTGCATTCAGCAAACAACCCTTTGTCAGAGAAAAATTCTAATCTATATGCTTTTTACTTCTCTCACATATTAGATATATTTGTAAAAAGTCCTTTCTATTAATGTTTTAATTTCATAATTTTTGTTTAATTAAATTTTTATCTTCAAGATCAAAAGTCTGAAATATTTTTACTGTCTTATAAAATGAACACTTTTGCTTAAGAGTGCATATCACTTTTTAAATACATATATTTTTTTCTTTTATCATTAGTTACTCTCTCTCATTGTCCTTTTGATTTTTATCTATTATTTTATAATACATCTAAAACCGCTAGAAATAAAGCACTCTGCTTAAGGTGTTTTATTTTCACCGAAGTGTGGGAAGAGACCTGAGAAATTAAAATTATATACTGGTGTGAAAAACATTTTATTACACCTCTCACTGTTTCAGAGAATAGACATTATACCAGAAGGGTGGTTACAATAGATCAGGAATTACAATGGAGTAAAGTGGAGACAATTACGATATGTAGTTAAATAGAGTAGAGTGGAGATAAATACGATATATTGTTAAAGAGATCTATTGGGTCATTTCATAAGAAAAGTCCGTTTTTATTATTTCAGAAATTCCAAGGGGGAGGGGCTAGTGGACATTTGTTGTTTACGAGGTTTATGTTTACAGATTTTAATGAGCCGTAATATATTTTTTTTTTTTTTATAATATTTACAAGCAATCCAATTGATTTCACATAGTTTAGTATGCCATCTACCAGGGACCATGGAAAAACTAGCAATTTTTTTTATGAGGTTAAATTTTAACAGACGACAGCAACATGAGACATACTAGGGGTATTCATGATCTTTAGCGTAACATGTTAAAGCGTGTTAAATGGGAAAATAATTCCTTCTTTTGCCATGTTAAAACGATATACATGATCGATGTATGAAACGTATAACATGATCGAGAGTCTGTTAAATGGAGAATGACATCACGAAACAGGCAAGTTGAGCTCGCCACCATTTTGTTACTTGCTCATAGTTTGTATTAGTATTGTTTTCTATGATTTTATAACTAATAAAGCAATGGATGACAATAATAATCATGTAATGACAGTTTTCAATTAGGTCATTTTGATTCTCTTCATCACAAGTCAGAATATCAACAAGGCAAGGCACTCAGTAGCCAAACTTACATATAACTCCTATTTGTCACTTACTTTAGGCATATTGTGATAAATTACTTTAATCAGAACTTAAGAAGTAAACATAAAATGAAGTTTTGGAAGGAAAGGTTATAAAACAAGTTGCTCAAAAAATACACTAGGAGCTCTTATGCATTTACCATTTAACATGACTTTAAATAAGGCTGTTCTTCACAATCCTATACTTATAACATTTAACATGGTAAAAATTTTTACATTTAATACATCATGAATACCCCCGATCACGGCGTTCGGGGAAGGGTGTTGTAACGAACGGGCCATTCGCTGGTGGTTTGAAAATTTTTTTTTGGTGACAGATTTGGATAATCAACCCAGAAAAATCCTCCAACACTAATTGACGACGATGAACTTAGGTTTACTGAGGAAGAAAACCCTTTCCAAACAGTTAAAGGACTTGTAACATAACTGAATACTAGTGTATCGACACTTCAAGATCATTGGTAACATAAAAAAGGAAGATCTATGGGTACCTCATGAACTTAATGAGTGGCAGTAACTGAGCGTTATGAGACGTGTTTCACTGCTCACATGAAGTATGTGTAATATTACTTTTTCTAAAATCTTTAGTTTTCTAACGGTAGTATTTTTGTCTACACCATAGTCCAGTCAACAGAGGGTTTTATAAAGAAAGAAAAAAAATTTCATATGTTTTAAGGGAGACAGGATCCTCAACGAGATGTACCAGCGCTAAAGGGGGCACAAAATTAACGATTTCGCTCATAACTAGCAAACTAATCGTTTTTCAAAGATAATCATTCAATATAAAATTAAAGTAGATAAAATTTCCTACAAAATCCGTATAGTAAATTTAATTTTCAGTTAACCTGCGACGGCACTACAGCACGCAATAGAAATAGTCTCAGTTGTCGAAGTTTCAAAGTTTTCAGGTTTGATTTATGTTTTTTGAAGGGTTGATTCCTTATTTCAAGTTTATCACCTCCACCGCAGTCGGTTTCAAAACGAAATATAAAAAAGAACAATACAATTTTGGAACTTTTTTTTTCAGTTTTCACCTTTGACTATAAACACGAATATTGACTATTTTTCGAAAATTTACATTGAATATAAAACTAAAGCAGAAAAATTTTCCTACATAATGCGTATATTTTATTTTTGGTCAACTTAACACTGTAGAGGCCAAATTTCATTTTAACAGATGTCATGTATGCCTAGCTCAAGCCATAGGATTGCATTTTACACAATGTTTATTTTCCAGAAATTCTTAGCTTCTAGTAAAGAGGGAAAAACTGAAAAAGAAAAGTTAAAAATTTTATTTTTTTTTTCGGTTTTCGTTGATCAAGGGGCTGCTAACGAGGTAGCAAACTTCAAATTTGGATTCTGATTTTCTTGAAAACATTATTTTTGAACCTTAGATGAATGGAATAATGCTATTTTTACTTTCGGAAATTTTTTCTCAATGTGGAATAATATTTTTCCTTTAGTCTATTATCAAGTTCTTTCATAGTTTATATTTTTCTATACTTGTAGCATTTTTCTAGAAAATAATAGACTTATGCAGTGCATCAAAGGATCATGGAGTGTGTTTTATACCAATTTCACAAAGCAATTTTTTTTTTTTTTTTTTAATTTTACAAGAGGAACTATTTCTTGATTTTTGATTACCAAAATAGTGAATTACTTCCTTAAAGTCTATCAGTCATATGGGTGATAAAATGCTTATTCTCAATCTTCCTTGAAACAATCGTACTTCGTTTTATCGTAGTTTAACGTTCGTTTTAATTAAAGTGATGGATTAATTAATCGTTTACAAAAGAGAAGCCCCTAGACATAGGGCAGGTAAAGATGGCACTGGTCCAACCTACCAATCGATGAGCATAGTTGGCATGTTCTAGGTACGTTCTAAGCGTTGTACAATTTTGTTCTCAAGTTGAAAAACTTCTAGTATAACTCAATGGAGGCTTCAGATATTCGACTAAATGATAATAAGAACATTTCTCTATTCTATTAAATGTCAAAAATTTGGAATCAGACAGGCTCAAATCCTTTGTTCCTTTCAAGAACCTGTGATGCCGGTTCCTCTCCCAGTGGAGATGAACCCATGATCTCAGTTGTTTCTGACCTCTCGGACAGTATTGCAGAAACGTAATAATGTATCTTATAATCACTACCAGATGTGACTCAATGAAGAGATGAACAATTGTAGTTATGTTCTCATAAATATGATATGAAAATACGAACGTTAATGCAACGAATCCTTTGTTTTATTTTTTCCCCTTAATTCTGGTTCTAGTGATGCGGCGAGAGGGATGCGCTGGGATCTCTTGAGCTCTGCTCTACCCCTCACTCATGGGGGATAGAGTGGGCTCAGGGATCCTCAGGTCGATTGTGTAAATATTGTATATATTATTTTATCATTATGTTATTTTATTGATTTATTTTTCATACAGATAGTTTGATTATGTTCATCTTGTCTATTCTTTTGTTTGTATATATTTTAAGAGTTTTTTTTTATTTTATTTTTTTTTTTTATTTTAGTATGTATGAGATGATCCATCACTATTACCTATTGCCCACAACTGTGTGGCAGATTGTAATATCTATCAATCAAATAAAAAATCTGGTTCTGATAATAAAAAGACTCTACTTTATAAATATATTAAAATTATTAAAAGAAATCGATGGTTACTTTAGTGGTATAATGGTATTTTTCGAAGGTTATTAAATTATTTACTGTTTTTTTTTTTTTTTTTTTTTTCCCTTTCGGGTGGGGTCATGATTACTTTCTCAACAAATCAGTGTTTATGAGAATCCCAACTTAGAGTAACAAAGGTTGCAATTATTTGTAGCTAAGATTTATAAAAACCTATCTAGAATAGGTTATGAACTTAAATGAATTAAAAGTCCACGATGTATTTTTAGAGATAATCCGTGGAACATGATTATATAAGTAAATTACTTCCGTCAGAAATTTTTTAAAAATAAAAATCCACTAATATAGTCAATATTTATATTAAAAATTATATTTTATATTACATATAAAAATTTGAGGAATATCTAAAACTAACTGCTCAGAAAATGATATCTTATAAACCTAATCTTACGTCTAAGTACCTAGTCGTCTAACTCTAAAATGAAGCTTTCTATTCTTCTTCAAAAACACGTTATTCCACTGAAAATATTTCTATGAAAGACTATATAGTAAAAGACAGCAGTAAACAAAATAGTTCGATTTTTTGTTTTGTCCATCGAAGAGGGCGCAGCTTTTAAATGGAGAAAATAGGCGACGTCTCTAATAATGTTCAGTAAATTTAACTTGATATAAAATTATAAATATTGGAAGAAGATAGTTGACCGCATGATGTAGATTGTAAAAAAATAGTCCGGAACTGACACGCAGAACTATACGGGCGACTGACAAGGAGTCGTCTGTTGTTTTAATCTGACAGCCCTGCAAAGAGGGGCAAAACGTTGGTTAACAATAAATGGTTTTCTTTTACTATTTTGATATCTTTATTGACTGCCACTCGGACTATCTTTCTAAAATATAATTATAAATATACAACAATCGTCCCAAAAGCCATAAACGTTGTCTAGTCAGTCAAGGAAAATTCATTGCTTATTTTTTAAAATGAAATAACGATATTAGACTCATAAAAATTCAAAGGAGTGAGCATAAGAAAATATTTGAATTGCTTAGTGTTATAAAATTTCAAATCATCATTACATAAAGTTTTTAATTTACAAAAGTCCCCAATAAATTAATATTTATCAATTAATTTCTAAAAAGATATCACCCGAAACGTCTAGACTATTCAATTAACCATAATATATAAATATTTTAAATTCAATTTAAAAATATATATATTTTAAATACGATATAGTTGAGCAGTTTGGAAAAATAGTCATCAAACAAAACGAACAACAGTTTGAGTTACTGGATGTAAATGAGGAAATAAGTACGTAAATATTTTTTATTACATAATATTGACTATTTTGTAATATTTTGTTCTATTAATAATTAGGATATAAATACAAATTTGTGAGCTAATAAGAGCGGAATGGGCGGGCTAGTGAGGCGTTTTAGGACACAATATCAAACTCATAGCCAACGAGATCGATAGAACAGCGGTAAAGAGAATAGAGGAGAAATACAAAGAGGTCAAGCCCCTGCCAGCTATGTTACTATAATTAAATTATTTTACAATAGTCGCATTGAATTATATCGTAGTCCCAGTTCTACAGTGAAACATCTCAAAAAATGGTTATTTCGAGATAGGCATGTAGTAAAATAAATGTCATAAAATCTAAGTAAAAAAAAATTCGAAATATTACAGTTTCGAACAGTATAGATTTTACCCATATTACATGCCTAAAACAAAATAACCATTTTTTGAGTTATATAAATGCCCTTGAAAAGTAGTTGTTGAACTATTTTAGGTCAAAACACGGGAGGTTTATTTTATTAAAATTTTCGCCCATTTTTAAACTACTTTATAGTCTATTCAACTAGCTTCAGATTGAGCCATAAGAGACATCTCTACGTCAAACTACTATGACTAGGAATAAAAATATCTAGAAATAATTATTTCTTACCTAGTAATGTGACAGTTCATTAATAATCAACTTGTTTGATAAAAAAATATTGGTGCTTAAAAAACCGTATCTCGGAAAATATTGAACATAGAGGGCTCAATTTGAAGCTCGTTAAATGAATCATAAAACAGTTCATGATGATTACTTTCCTCGAAAAAAGTAGTTTTCATATTTGCCGAACTATATTTACAAATTTTTGCTCCTTCGATTTTGAAGAAGAAAAAAATTTTGGCATTAGCTAAACTTTGTCAATGAAAATATGGCACGTAATGACTTTAATTAGAGCTCAAATATTATGAAAAGGATTTACTTTTTATCGTAAGTTCAGCTGCTTCCAAAACGATGAATTAAAAATGGGCGAAAATTTTAATAAAATAAACCTCCCGTGTTTTGACCTAATATTTCAACTACTTTTCAAGGGCATTTACTTCTACTGTTGTACAGTTTAGGTGAACATAACAATTATTTTAAAAAGAAAATGCGTGTTAGCTATTGAAAAATTTCTGTCTCCTCCAAAAAACGTGATTTTGACGGAGTAATAAAATTTATATTGTAACATAAACTAGTTTACGATTACTTCTAAATTAACAGGCAATTTTACAGGGTTGCAGTACTCCTGTGTGGGTCAAAATAGCATCAATATTTGTTGTGGTCAATATTTATTTTTATTTAAATATTTCAATATTTCAGCATGTTGTCAAAGTTAGTGATTTATCGTTTGGGAATAAAATCTACGGAACGAACCGATGTTGAAATATAGGTGTTCTAGGAAATTAGTTTTTCGCGAAGGTAGTCAATAAAATTCATACCAAACCATGTCCATCCAACTTTCAACTAAATTAGATGAACCGCTTATGAAATACACAATAGTAAAACAAAATACTGGTGCATGCGTCAGCGAACAGAACATAGAAATCGTTGAAACTGATACTGACTAAATCCCAAATTTGGATCAAATCGGACAGGTTGTTTTCGAATTATAGTTATACCGATAAAATACGCTTTTATTGCGTAATAGTAGATAGAATCTAATGAAATTGAGACTGACCCATTTTACACTAATCTTAAACGTTTCTCCAAATTTTCCAAAAATTTAGCTTTGATATTTCGATAAATCCATGACAGAAAAATTGATATAGATACCATAATTACTTTAAATGACGATTTTTACTATTGCAAATCAATCCTTGATTTTTTTGTCAATTATTCGTCCAATTTTTTTTCTTTATCCTTAAAAAAGAAATACAAATAATTAATATCATTACCTTCCAACCAACTTTTCCTTTCTTTAGTTAAAATTATTCAGACTTAGATAAATATTTCTGAAATTTTACTCAACCAGGCAAAACATTTACAGTGAAATAACTTATCTTGGTCAAAAACTTGCGAAATTTTATACCAAGAAAATAAAAAATATAAAACATTTCTTGTTAATAATACTATAACCAAATACCTGTAATCTTAATAGAATTTCCAGTAATTGCTAAATAAACTGACCACTCACAAGCGAGAAAGAGTAAACTTTCCTTGTCGTTCAACTGCCAACAACGATATATTTAAGTAATTGAAATCAGTCTTCTTAAAAAGGTATAAACAATTTTTAAATAGTAAAAAAAAACTTGGTCTGCGATATTATGAAGTATTATAGATCGTATAAAAATATCTTTTAACCATCATTATTTTTTTTTAAATTTATCCAGTGTTTCACTCACAAGTTTACCGCAAGGATAAAATGGTAGATGAAAAAAGTCTGTCTGATTACCAACTGTTTTTGACTAATTGGGATTTTTTATACATGAGCTAAGTTCACACAGGGTGTGTTTTGAATTCGACAATCGTAACATACGACATAGGTTAACTACTAGACCTCTAAAGGTAATACAATTTTGGTTAATTTACAATAATAAGCGTATTTGTAATAACAAAATAAAATTAACACTCCCTCAAAATTTGAGGCCTTAATGTTCAGATTTCGAATTTAAATTATTTAGAATATTGTGATAATTTTTTTATATTACATGAAATCGCTCCTTCTGAATTGCCAAATCTATTAAACTGTCATATAAATAATAAAAAAACGAAATCAGAATAAGAAACTGAAAAAAAAAGACAACCTCTCTTTACTAAATATCCGCAAAACTGTTGATTTTACTTATAAAATTAGGCATAATTGAAAGTTTTTGGGAAACATCGGTCGGAACAACTAACTTCCGTTTTTGACCCGCATATAGCTGCTAACAAATGAGGAGATCATTACACAAATAAAGTGAAAAGTATTTATGACATAATGCGAACATTATCACCTGGGCCACTTTGTAGTTTTCGAAGATATGATGTATAACATTCAACAATGCGAAACAGGAATGAAAACCTATATATAAATTTTTTACTGATGACAATACCTACAACAATCATATATACTCAGACATACATGACACCAAAGATTATTGTATTCACTGGTAGATTATCGTATTTTCATTCTTAATTTTTTTTTACAGTCCTAATTATCATAATAAACAATGTAAAATTCTAAAATTTATTGTATGAAGAAACATTTAATTGAATCATGATGAAAAATGTATTCTATAAATTTAATTAAAACATTTAAAGCCTGTTTTACTTTTTTAACAGTTGAAGCCAGTCGCAAAGTGATTGAAAACATTTTCAAATTGAATTAAATTTCTTTATATGTCAATGATAACCCAACTTATTACAATTCTGGATATATAAATTTGAGTAATATTTTATCAAAAGTCAACAAATGCAGTTTGGAAATTATTATGAGAATACCTCATGCGTATAAAGAACAAATATTTATTGAAAATGCTAATTCCAAATTTCATTAATGCTAAAACAAAATGAAGAAGTTTTAGATGTAGAACATTACTTAGTAAAAAAAAAACTCTAACATTTGAGAAGTGGATATAATAATTTTTGATAGAATACACCCTAATTTTGTTAGTAACAATTGAAAATAAATTTATAAAATAAAGTATTTAAATTTTTAAAAAAATACTAAACAATTTATTTATTTTTTACACTTGATATTTCTGATTTTTATTTTAAACTTGGAAATATGTATATAAACATTAATTGTACACTTCTTATTATAATATTTCAAGGGTACTTATTCAAAATAAATAAAGAATATTATTATTATTATAAAATAATAATGATTATTATAAATAATCTAAGTTCACCATTTGATTATTCTGTTTGACTAAAAATTCAATAATTACATTTAATTTGAAATGAATTTTAATTATAGTAGAAAGGGTGTAATTTTAATTCATTGATAGGAAACAAGAAATTGATTACCAAGGGGAGCCTCTAAACCACAAAAGGAAAATAAAATGATGATGGAATAGACCACTGCTTCAAAATAAAAAATAACACAGGGGGAAAACTAGGGCAGAGGTAGTTATCCAAAGAAAGAGAGAGGACTGTGAAAGGGTCAAGTGGGAGGGGATAGAGAAATAAATGATTCACAGCCCCTAAACAGGGGGAGGACCCGCAGAGGTGGAGGGGGCCATTGATAAAATGCTAGGGGGAGAGGAGCTAGGGGGGCCTGTTTGGTTTAGACTGCACTGCACCACCGGCGGCTCACCACGTGGGCCATGGGACCCCTAGCTCTCTACCTATTGTTATTAGGGTCAGCAATATTAGCCTTCGTCTCCTGGGCTCAGGCCAATCCAATGCCTAGTCCGAGGGATGTGAGTACTATTTTATTATGCATTGTAGTATACAAATATTTTAAACAATAAATATAAAATTAATTAATAAA
>NW_027104736.1:155279-164839 GCF_000696795.3 Halyomorpha halys
TTCATTTATAGTTTGCTAAAAGTTGTCGATAAAACAATCGAACAATAGAACAATGGCTATTTAACTTCCAAATAAATATCATTTAAATAATAGTATTACATAGATAGATTATATTTTTTAAATAAAATTTAGGTTATTTATTCAACAGTCATTAATCGCTAGTATTTTATATCTTTTAAAATATTACTACATCATATAAAAATATAATTATAAAGGAATTGCAATATTATTGCTTTCAAGAACACAATTTTAAATATTTAAATAAAAATATCTAAGTAGAACTATGATTTTGATATAAAATTTAATAAAAATATGAAACCAACTGGATTGCTTAAAATTAGTAATATTTTATTATTAGCTCTTTTCAAGCCCTGAGACTAAAATCTGATTGCTTAAAAGTCGCAGTACAAAATTCAAGATTCTGTTAATTAAATTTATGTCCATTCATATTTTATTAACATTATACTGAAAAATTTACACTTTATGTGATACAACTGGATAAATAAACATGTACTCAAACATACATCATACCTAACTTATGAAATGCTATTTTTATGGTAGGTTATTTCATCATTACTAGTTTGAGACATTACAATGAAATATTATATGTATGTTTTCCTTACAAGCAGCAGATAGATATAGATACTGAGGAAGAGCAAGTACTGGAGAAAATGGTGAATTGCAAATCATTGATTTGAATTTAAAAATGTACTCTGATTAGATGTGTGCTTTCCAATGACCTTTTTAACTCCTGACCTTTGTAAACAAATAGAGGTGAAACAGTAACTCGCATTGAGACCCATTATGCAATAATATACCCGATAGCCTTTAGCAAAAAAAAATTAAGTAGTACAGATTGACGAACCAAGTTCATTAGGCACCAAAATTCACTGTTAATTAGTAGAATGCATTCAAGTATAATACTTTGCCAAAATAGAATAAAATTCATGATTTAAGATATAAAATTCTACAGCTATAAACATACTATTTAAAATTTATATATTTACTAATATATTGTAATAGTTATTTTGTTTCAGCGTTATTGATATATAGCCCCTTTAAATGTTGCAAGACCTTATCTTTATAAATCTCAAAGTATGAAAAACATTTTTTTTTTTCCATTAATTAATTTAAAGTCTTCAATTATTAATGTTGTATCACTTATTTGCAGTGACAATTGTGATTTTAAGACATAACCTAAAATACATAATTTTTTAGGTAATGTTACAAGTTTTAAAAACCTGACTAATTTCAATAAAACTAACATAAAAATTAGCTATAAAATTTTTTAAAAAATATATATAAAAAGGCATGATTAACGTCAAAAGCTCATAACTTACACTACAAGTTAAAAATTCACATCATTAGAATTGGTCCAGTAGTATTTAATCAAAAATCCTGATTTTTTAATTAAAATGTTGTCATGAAAATGAGTAATATGTATATTAATATGTAATATGTATATATTACCCCCTACTTTTCATTTGTAATTTAACATAACAGTAGTTAGTTAATTTTGAAACTAGGAAAGAACCCTTAATATGTAGATGAAAATTGAAGTATTAATATTTTTATTTCTTATCTTCACCCTAATGCTTAGCAGTAAGACCTATTAAAAATTAGACCTTAAGGAGTAATTAATAATTGATTACCAATAAAAACATATACTCTGATATATCACATGAATGACAATATATATGGGATAATAAAAGATCATAAAAATATTTAAGCAAATAAAATATATCTTAATTTTTTATGCTATAAATTGAATAACTTTCAAACAAGATTTATTCTGAAAATATCAGGAATAAAATTTCACCTACATATCTGTATGAGAGTGGCATGTCAAAAGGTCAGGAGGATCGTGATGGAGAGTATTATACGAGGACAGCCCGAGAATTGGTTAAGGAGAGTATTATAAACCAAAGCACCTGTCATCACCAATATTTGCAATGAAGGGTCAGAGGATGATCAAGGGTCAGAGGTTATTTGCTGATTACCAAGATTAAAAATTAGATTAACATACTTTGAGTGAAATGTTAATAAGTCATATTTATTTCAAATCATTAGATAATACCAATTCTAATTTTAATGTTTATCTTCACACTTTATGTAAGGTATTTACTAATAAATACCATTGTAAAACATATACATTTCAACATAGAAAAAACAAATAAAATCAATGCAGTCCAATTTTATTAATTGTCGGGACATTTTTTCATAATAATTAAAAGTTCTAATAAAGCCATCAATGTTTAGCTAGAAGTTTAGAAAAATTATCTAGAATAATAAAAATCAAAAGTTCAGTAATATAATGCAATTAAAATAAATATCTTGATAACTCAAAGAATTAATTGATAATTGAAAGGAAACAAATTATGTCCCATAATATATTTTTGAAAATCCCTTCATTCAGAAAACAAATTCATTGAAAAACTTTGTAACTAAATAAAAAACTTACAGAATTAGTATTGCTAATTAACTTTCATCTTTGATTCCCACAATTAGATTAAATTTGATATATATTTTACTCAAAACTAAATAGAAATAGTCCAAAGAAAAACATTTCATTTAGTAAGTTCTTACAAATGTATAAGATATATTTTTTATTTGATTCTCAAATTAAAAGAAAATATTACTATAATAATGTATATATATTACTGTATTTAAATATATAAATATATTTATTAAATTTCTATAATAAATGCTACTACATTTCAGATTGAGACTGAGATGAGGCTGATTCCTCAGAATCATTGCCTGCGCTTTAGAAAATTTGATCTGATTAAACGATGCAGACGCTACAGGGTGCGGAGGCATCACTAATGATAAATAGGACAAGTGACCTACAGAAAAGGGATCTCAGTCAGGGTACTTGGTTTATTGTAGAAGGGACCATGTAGCTTCCCTACCAAATGATATACATGGAAGGCAGGAATAGCATCAACTTTCGATAGCTCTATCTACATGTTATAAAAATAATGTTCATACCTTGTACAGAATAGCTGTAGGGGAGGATGAAAAGTGACAAGAGTAAAAAAGTTGACTGAATGGAAATAGTAATGCCTACTATTAACTAATGAAATTCATAACTGTTCTAGTTATTTATATTTTAAACAGGCATAAAAAAAGTATCATACAAAAATATAAAATAATTTTTTTTCTAAGATGTCAAATTGACTGTTCTACTTCAGTACACATAAATCCAAAACGATACTACTGCTTAACTAGAAATATTCATAGTAGTATTAAATGCTTTTTTAAAAAATATAAAAAATGTAGTTTATTCAGAAATAATGAATTACCTAAAAGAATAATAAAATACTTCAAAATTTTTAAGTAATCAGTATGTATAGATGACATTACATACACCAAACTCGTTTTTCATAGTGTTATATGTTATTAAGTCTGACAAGGCACAATGACACAATGACAAAACATTTTAAATAATAGTTTCTAATAAAATTCAGCATTGGTAATAAATTAGTTTGTATTTAATTTGTCAAAAATATAAATACATTATCCAACCAGAATTAGGTGTAGAAAGATGAATGTTATTAAAAGGGAGAACTGTTGATACATAAGCCCACTTCAGCTAAATAATTACCAGACATTCGTAAATTGATAATCGATTAACCCACTACTACACCTTTTTTTAACCCTAATTTTGCTAAAATGCACACATTATTGTTCTGTCAGTCACAGATTAACAGGAGTCTACTTCATATATTTATGATACAAAGAGATCAAAGAAATTTTAAAAAAAAATTACTTAAGTTAAACATAAATTTTTTTCAGTGATGATTTTAGTTCATTATTCACCTTAATGATATTGTTTTACCATCTGACAAAAATGCACTTCAAAATAAACAATGCAAGCAAACTTTTGGATAGACCAAGATATTAAAATAATTTATATATATATAATTGTTTCTTAACTGCACAAATGTCTAAGTTATAATTAAAAATTAAGTTATAATGAAAAACTATCGTTTTTTGTGTGCCTTATTAAGAACTTATAAAATGTGATGAACAAAGAAGTGCTTTATTGAAGCGAAGAAGGATAATGGTTTAACTATCCTGCAATATTTGAAAAAATTTTAATCAATTTTATACAAGTAACTTATACTTATAAATGCTCCAACAATTTTGAATTTTAATTAAAATAATTGTGAAATAAATATAAACTAATTATAATTCACCAAGCAGTCTATAAACATACACAATACGGATGTATGTTTATCATTCAAAATATTTTTTAATCTAAAGATTATGATAAAAATGTAATTAGGGACAATAAAATGACTAGATATAATCTCGGACAAATATTAAGAAAAAGGCTAAATGAGAAATGATTATAATCATATTCTAGATAAATTCCAGTATCATAACGCCAGACTGTAAAAGAATGATTAGAAAGATTTATCGAGAACACTGAAGCAATGAAGCCCACATAAGGATCTTAATTTATTTACCCCAATGTTATAGATCTCTTTAAGGTATACGACAATATGTGTATATTAATTTACTTATTACTTGTTATTTAAATATTAAAAAATAAATAATGTTAAAAATTATAATTACATATATGATAGTAAAACTTACGATTTAGTATTTATACTTTTTTATATATATTTATCAATTTTTTAATTCCTTTTTTTTTTCAATTAGGAATTCTACTTAGTGTATTAAAATTTTTTATCATGTAAATTATTTATCCATATTCCTACTTGTTATAATTCGGAAGAGAAACGAGAATGAAGCAGGACTTAGAAATGATAGATCCTAAGTATAATTAGTGCTTTAAAACTACATTAGATAAATTATGAGCAAGAAAATATTGACCAAATAAAATTATCATAAGGAAAAAATGTTCTTTTTATTTATATACATCAGCTATTCCCATTATACCAGTAAAGAGGTAAGTTGAAAGTAATTGTAATAATAAGAATCTTCAAATAACAATACCACTACATTAAATTGAACTTCTAATTTCCAATTACAACTAACCAATTTTAATTTTAACTAATTTTTAATTTATTGTTCGACAAAATCAAAAAATAATTCAGTTCTATGTGCACTTTGTGAGTATATATAATATACATATATATAAAATGAAAATAAATACAGTAGATAAAATAAATCTATGGTTGATAAAGTTAAAAATTGGGGGTTTTTATTTTGAAATATAGGATAGTCAGCCATCATGTCAGTCAACCTTAATTGAAGATTATTTCTTCATAAAAATCTCATGATAATATTCAGTTATCAACAGAATTTCATATATTCTATTTTACAAGGGACTTCATAAGGAATATAATCCACAACCACAAAGTTTTAATGAATAAAATCACCTAAACTAAGCTATTGAAACCTGAGAAATACTATCTAACAACCACATTGCAGTAAATACAAAATATATGTAAAATGGAATTGAATAAATACCTGTGATATAGCAGCACTGCCAAGGATTCCATAACCGACATTTTGTTTGAGAGGCTTTGACTTTTTAACTTCTGATTCGACTTGAGCGGCTAAAAGAGAGCTGAATGGTGTTGCTTCAATAACATCTTGACCGAGCATCAGAGAATAGCTTTCCTCAGATTCACTTTCACTTTCCAGACAAAGTAATTCCTGTTACAATTATGTTTATTTAAATACCAAAAATAGTTCTAAATTTCCAAAAAAATATTAAAATATTGATAGTTAAAAGATTATTTCAGGAGTTTATTATTTCACTGATACAAGAATAAAACCATAAAGAAACACCAGCTGATCGTTACTTAAGACTCAGTCCAACCCAATAATCAAAGTCCCCATAGCCCCATGGTTAAAGTATTTATCTAATAATTAAATTACCAATATTCAAAGTTAGGAGAAGTAGGAACTTTAAAGGAACTTGATGTTTTTCAAACAAGAATAGTTCAATTGAAGATCACCAAAAACATTTTAGTAGCACGGACAGCAAATGAGGTAATAGACAAAGCAGATGGAGACGAGGAATAAGGAACAATACAGAAGAAAATAATATACATAGAAGTCTTTTATATGCAGTGCAAGCATCACTATATAATATTCCACTCCTGCTATGATATCATGTGATGACACCCTGATAAGTACATACTCTGATAAAAAAATAAAGTAAAACAAATAGATATACCACTAATTGCTATTAGTTTATTAAATGAGAAATTATCCAAAGTCTTAAACAGGTTAGCACTTAAGTGAAATTTATTTATAAGTCTAAAATAAAATACCATCATAATGTATGTAATATTATTTTACCTTTATGGATTCATAGTAAAAATTAAAAAGAAACCTTAGTATCATATATTAGATAAGTATCTGTTGTATAACTCTTCCCTGACAAGTTTTAACCTCAAAACCAAACAGCGTTGGTTTAAGATATTATGTTCTCACCTAATTTTATTATTATTAAATAATGGTATATATTATATGTTCATATCCTTGTCAATTCCAAATACTGTACCCCAAAAATGACATTTCATGTCAAAAGTCTTTTCAAAACCCAAGTCTCAAATTGAAATTACAAAGCTGCTACAAGCTGTCACACCTAATTCCTTTACAGATGCAAATAGTTAGCCTATTATGCAAAATCAAAAACAACTAGGGAACATAAATTTGAATGTTAACATTTAATATCTCATTTTTATTTACCACCTATTGTCCCAAGTGTTCAGGTAATCTTATTTCATTATATTCTCGCAGAGTATGCATTATTCCATGTTAAATAGAAACCACTGTTCGGTGCCATTCACAGTGCCTTGGAGCCATTTTTGAAAAAAAGATATTTGAAATTCACTAAATGAAGTGATTTTTTATTTCTTTCATTTTCTTAAAGTACAAACCATACCTAGTTAGGGGATTTTACAAGACGTGCCCACTGCTAAATTAAATTTAATATTTAATGATTTTTAAACTAATTAACCTTGAAAGCAGCCTGAATGGCTGAAACACAGGTTATAAGATATAAATGAATGACAATGTAAAGATTTCAGGATTAATAGATTATCATTAATAATCGTTATTAAATTAAGGGATAGGAAGCTCTTTTGAACCAAGGTATCCCTTTATTTTATAATACAGAGGCAAATACCAAACTAATAACCATTTGTCAAAAATATATCATAAGTGTATAAAGATTAATAAAAAGAGAGGAATTATATTTTGTCTAATTTTCACATACACAATCTGAAACATAATCAACTTGGTTTCATGGTAACATATATAAACAACTATAACAAAATATCAAATACTTCTCCAGAGTACATACTTATTACATGTAAGTGCAGTTTTTGAATGATGATTGATGTTTTATTAATTTAATATTTTAATTACCTTTAACAAAAAATATTACACAAAGTGCTTAAGTGATAATTAAATCATTGTTATAAGAACAAAAGAAAAAAAATATTTAAGAAATATGGAAGACAAAATTCTAAAGTTTTCAAGTTAGTTTTCTAATGAAGCATCTCTAGAACAATGGATCCATACCTAAAATTAATGAACACCTAAATCAGCAGAAAATAATAAAAACAAAGACAAACCTGATTGTTATTAATATAAAATAACTGAGAGTTTTGCATCCAGGATGGTACATTAGAGAGGTGCCTCTGCCTAGGAACAAAGAGAGCAGACAATGCTATACCGTTACGATCACAAACCCTTTTTTTACTGTAGACAATTTCAGGCGATTTTGGTTTGAATATGAACACTGAAACATCAATAATAACAATTCACATTACACAAATGCAAAAAAGTAATATGTATAAATAACAAAATTCTTTTAGATTTTTTTTAAGGGTAGAACACAGTAAAAGTAAGTTATGTATGGCTTTGATCTGAATACTGGAACCTTGGAGCCATAATAATTGAAATGAGAGAACTTGTCAAAGAAACCAACTATTTAAATTCAAATAATCAATATTTTTATCATAATTATAGAAAATTCAATTCAGAAAATACTTTTATGCCTTTTTCAGAAAAATACTATGTATGTTTTGTTTTTTACGAGGGTAGGTAGAAATCTTCAAAATTCATGAATAGGCCCATACCTATCCGTGCGTGAGATTTTTATCCACTAAAACCAACCTCCCTACATCTGTTTCTCTCCCTCCACGGGACCAGACCGCCGTTTGGCATTAAATCATGGGGGGGAGTGGCTGAGTGCCACTTTTAGTCTATCTCCTGGTTCGCCTTTCTTTCTCCTCATTTCTTAACTCAAGCATCACCTGTGCAGCGAACCGTTGGCCTTCCATCCAGTAATGTGGTTAAGGAGCATAATGTTAACAACATTATCTGCTGTCAAGTCTCAGCCACAGACGCTTCAGAGCTTAATCCTTTCTTCACGAAAGGACAGAAAAAGAAAATGTGTTCTGCACTCTTTTCCATTCCTGGACACGATGGACATTTACCAGTGTCATCGAACTTAATCCTATACTGGCAGGCTTGAAAGCAACCATGCCCTGTGATGAACTGAGTGATATAGTAGTTTACCTCTCCGTGGTTCCTATACACCCAGGCCTCAATGTAGGGCACCAGCCTGTGCGTTTACCTTCTCTCGGTACTGCTCTCAAGGTGATAGTTTCCCTCTTTTTCCTGCTACTTACAAGAAGCAGGAAGCTCTGTCTGACTCTCTGCTAGTTACAGCCCTACAGATGCTAGCTATTTTCAAACAGAAGCGACACAAGGGTAGCCTTTAGCATGAGCTCTTCTTTATACTTTGCCTTGACTACCACTGCAATATCATCAGCAAAGCCCATTATTTATGAACCCTCTGGTAGACTAAGCCTAAGGACTCCATCTTACAAGGCATTCCACAACAGAAGTTTCAGCACCGAAGTCTGGGGTACACTGCCAGTAACCTTAAGCCTTCTCGAGCCGTCCTCTGTCGAACTTATCAAGGTCCTGTCCTTGAAGTAGTCACAAATGATACTCCTGAAGCATTCAGGGACGTTCATTACCAGCAGAGCATTCAGGATGCAACTTCATCTTGATGTGTTATAGGCATTCCTTACATCCATCGTGACAATAGAATTTGGCGCCTCTTCTCCATCTCTTCCCTGCTAAAGCCTTCCTGGCCTTTTCCATCACCAACCTGATAGTGTCTACCATGGATCTCACTTTCCAGAAGCCAAATTGATTCCTGGAGAGGCCTGCTACTACTTCTGTGAACTCTTGCGGCCTATTTGCCATGACCTTCTCCAAAGCCTTCCCAGCCGTATCCGGCAGGCAAATCGGTCGATAAGCTGAAGGTTCTGATGGCCTTCCTTTGCTCTTCGGGATCAGAACCAGGTGTTGCCTTTTCCTTGGTGAGAGAAAGGACCCCTCACGCAAGCAGGAACTAAAGACATCCATAAAAAGATCTGGTCTGGTTTCCTTTGCCTCCTTCAGTGCCACATTCGGAATGCCATCTATGCCAGGGGTCTTTCCCATCTGAAGGCTACGGCAGAAGTTGTGTATGTGTATATATAAGCAATATTCAGAGTACAGCCATTATTGATCTCAATACTTAACTTCCCCTGTCAACAATGGTAGAA
>NW_027104736.1:165029-167143 GCF_000696795.3 Halyomorpha halys
ATAGAATTAAGGAGTTAAATAAATCAGTATATGAAGTGATCTCATTTCTGGTCCCATTCTCTCTTTTTTTTAAAGGTTTTACTCTCGGCTAAACATATCTGGTGCCGAAACCCAGGAACCATAAATAGTATATAATACGTAATAACGGAAACTTTTTTTTTCTTTTTCTCTTACTTATTTTTATTACAAATATTACATACATACCTTCATTGTTTCTAGAGAATACAGCGAAATGGGATGACGCAACATCCTGAACAAGTAGTGACACATTGATGGGAAATTTCCATGATAACTGGAGTGTCATCAAGTTCCAAACATAGATTTCATCTTCGGTTGCACAAACAATTTCACAGAAACTTTCAAATTGACCAAATTCTACAAATCTAAAAAAATTAAAAAAAAAAGAAATTCCATGTAGTATGATTTAGTCAAGTGATGAATAATGGTGAAAGACTATACTAATATTTTTGTACAAGATAAATCTTATTAAACAATTGTAATTTTGAATTTTAAAAGTAATTTTCAACAATTATATAATATCATCTTTAAATAAAAGTATACAAATAATGATTAATCTATTATGATTTAAAAAAGAACCACTATAATCACAACATTTTTATTAATGAAATTTTATAACAAAATTCAGAAAGTGTCTGATTCATAAAATACAGATTGTACCAACTTAATAACAACTGTAAAAATAAATACAACGCAGCAAAGAAGAAAAAAAAGCATTAGTTCAACATCATTTTGAAAATGGTTATAAATTCTATTTTTAAGATTTTAGGATATTAAAAAAAGAAAAAATATTTAGAAGTCACTTAAAATAAAACATAAGATAACTGAAAACAATATTACCATTTGATAGTACTTTTCATTCCTCACAATTCCAATTTTAACAAAAAGTGGGTTAAAATAAATTTTCCTATGGAATCCTTATTTGTTATAAAATTGAATTAATGACAATGTATAATCCCAACATTTTAATTAATGAAAATATATTATCCCAATACATTTTTAGTATGTAGTCCTGTTTTTTTCGTCATAATAACTATTAAATACTCCAGTTTATAATGTAAATCACTAATAAAATATAAAATAAATCACCTAATATGTTTCTCATTCGATGGTGTATTAAGTGTTGCTGTAACTTTTAGTTCAGTCAAGTCCCAAAGCACTAAACAAGCTTCAAAACCAACTCCAACAATTGTTCCATCTTCAGAAAAACTAAGTGGGCCACACTCCTTTTGCCGGTAGAAGCAAGTGTTATCACAGCCCCAAACAACGCCTTTTCCTAAAAAAAAAAAATAAAAAAATAATATACACATATTAACATGGCTTCAACAATTTTTAATAAGAATATTAAAATAAATGAAGATGGGAAAATGTTCAGACCAACTTAAAAAGTAAAGAGAAATAGAGCATATCCAAATCCAAATAGGTTGTCAAAGAAACAATGGACAGAAGCATTTCCTTTATTTTTCATGTTTTAAAAGAAAATCTGTGATCTTCCTTCATAACATGGAGATTCAGCAATGTATACAAAATGTTTGATAGGATAATTAAGAGTTACCTCTTTAAAAGAGTTAAAATTTTAAAAATTGTATTGAAGATTTCTTGGTGCTATAAATTTTAATAATTATAATTATGAGAGATAGTTGAACGTGGATGATAAATGAGGAGAAGATGGTTGGGGGTGCGGTCAATGAAACACAAATAAGTATGATTAACTTATTTTAATGTGCCGACGTTTCGGCTAGAGTTTCTAGCCTTCTTCAGGGCTAAAAAACAAAACAAGATAACAACCACAGTAAGTATAGAAATATAAAAAGAAAGTATAAACAAAATAATTTTACACATACAATGAATAGTTTTACTTACAAAATATAATTAATAAAATGAAGTGATGAGAGAAGCGGGAAATAAAATGTAGACATAGGTAATTGAAAAACCGGGTACAATAACTTACTTAAGGAAATGAAATAAAATTAAAGTTATATAATGCAAAGAAGTATGAACATAATAGTTATTATTAATTTCAGGGCTGGCCATGGGAAATCCTCTAGCTCCTGATCTTTCCAACATTGTTCTTAATGATTTACTCGATTCCGTTA
>NW_027104736.1:168798-195292 GCF_000696795.3 Halyomorpha halys
ATATTTTTTTATTTTTCTATACTTACTGTGGTTGTTATCTTGTTTTGTTTTTTAGCCCTAAAGAAGGCTAGAAACTCTAGCCGAAACGTCGGCACATTAAAATAAGGTAATCATAATTATTTGTGTTTCATTGACCGCACCCCCAACCATCTTCTCCTCATTTAATAATTATATTGTAATTTAATTCCCAAGACATAAATATTTTTATATACAAAGGGTCATAGAAGTTCTTGACCACCAACATAGATTTGCTATATTGCAGTCTCATTATAGAGCTCTTATAGATCACACTTAACAGTCAGTGAGTTTCTCTAAGATTTTTTTTTTTTTCCTTATTCTTATCTTCAGAACCTTCTTTCCAGTTTACTTCTATCCCTATTATTTTCCCTTACAAACAATATTAACTTGTGTTGACTGTATTGTTTTTCAATTATGTAATGATTTTATTCTTATATTCTTATAAGCCCTTAGCTCTGAAATCCAGGCCAAAGTATTGGGTCATATAAAATCAGTATCTCTTACTTGCACTCTTCATTCTTCACTATAGTAACCACACCTCTAATATTACATCTAAAATTAACTACACCTTAGCTATTATATATTCTTATAAAAAATTTTATTAGATTTTATTTATATTATGAGCATACTAGAATAAATTTTTAGAGTTAAATGTTTTTTTTTCCACAATAAACTTTCAATTTTTAGATTTCAATAACTGTTATTTTTTTCTTTGTAGGATTGTCCGGGTGCTGGTCAATAAAGGTATCAAAATAGTAAAAAAGAACTAGTAATTGTAAACCAACGTTTTGCCTCACTTTGAAGGGTTACATCAGGGCTAAATGAAAAAACAGGATACAATCATTTTAGAACTAACAGAACATTAAAAAAATGAAAAACATTTCAAAACTGTGATAGAAGTTCTCAATATAGATCTAGACACAAATTGTAGGAGACTACTTATTAAAACTAGTTTAAAATATGGTAAAGAGGTAGATATAAAAGTTAGAACAGATAGGTAAAGTAGATATGATATAGGTAAGGTATAGTAAGGAGGTGTAGATAGTTGACCGTAGATTAATGCTTGAAGAAGTTTGTTGGGGGGTGCGGTCAGCAAAGAACAACATAAATAAACATGGTTTTGTTTATTTATGTTGCTCTTTGCTGACCGCACCCCCCGACAAACTTCTTCAAGAAGTAAGGTATAGTAATATGTAAAAGAGAGATATGAAGAAATTTGATATAAATGAACAATAATCATATTAACCTGTGAGAATAGGGTACTGAGGTCGACTGAGAAGAAATTCATTTACCCCTGACAAAGCTCTGCAAAGTGTGGCGAAACATTGGTTTACAATAAATAGTTCTCTTTTACTATTTTGATACATTTATTGACCGCCACCCAGACTACAATCCTCCTACAATCTACTTCATACAGTCAACTATCTGCTTTCATTATAACATTTTTATTTTAAGCTTTGTACTAACCAAGTTCATTTAAATGTCAGGGGTGTTTATATAAAAAAAAAGTAATACTATAAAAAAATAAATAAGATATAAACATTACTAACGATAAATGCTATCAATTTCATTTGGTGTCCATATTCTGAATTTAGCATCATTCCCTGTAGTAACAAGCATATAATTCACTGATGTTGGGTTGGACATCGACAAAGATTTTGAACCTGGTCGAAACCTAAAATGATGTGTTTTTCCATTGTGTGGACCTTCAATTGACGAATTCAAAGAAAAACTAAAAATAAAAATGATTATTATACTATATGTGTATATAATAATATATAATTGTATACTAACAAAACATACTATGAATAAACACTAAATTTAAAAAAAATACAAACCATTTTTTATCAACATTGTATTCCCAAAATTTAAGTCTCTGTTCTAATCTAACAGTGGGATCTTCTCTAGTCTCTAAAGTAGCTAACCAAGCACCATCACTTGAAATACAAGAACCAGTGACTTCAGTGTTGTAGATAACTTTATTTCGTTCTTGAGTCAAATAATTACGAATTGTGACATCGAGCTAAAATAAAACGAAATACCATGATTAAATTCAATATATGCGAATGGTTACAATGAAGTAAAATTTATTGACATGAATAATACTTCATAATTAAAGAGCAAAAAGATTACAAAAGCTTACAACTATCACTAATTAAAGTAAATTTATAAATATTTTAGGAGTAAATAGAACAAATATTTTAACAGAAAAAAAAAACAACACCAAGTATATATAGTTTAAAAACATAACTGCAAATATTAAGGATTAGATTCTTAAAGTTAGGTCTAGTTGAGATTATATTGATATTTATTATGCGATATAAAACATCCTATATTAAAGAAAAAATGTTCTCAATTTATGAGAGATGAACACAAACAAGTTTGCTCAAAGTGATAAGATTATGCATATCTAGTGGCTAAGACTAAAACACAGGTTAGTTGATTTGTGTCATAAGAGGTTAAACCAACTTCTAAAACTGATTAAGGTAACAAAAACACTTAAATTCTTACATTAAACAGAAGTGTTTCAGTCATTGGTGAATAAAACTGCAGGTGCCCTGGTCTTCCATTTAATATTACTCCTCTAGATCGCGGATCGAAACTGAGTCCTGCAGGAAAAAGTGGAGTATCAGGTGTAGGAAGAACACCCCATGAAAGTTCTTGCAATACGCAGATCAATCTGCTTTGTGGATCAATCACTTTTACACCTGAAAATTTGAAGGGATAATGTATAAAATAAGGTGTACATAAATAAAACAATACAAATCCTACAATAACAATAAATTAATTTAAACCTACTATTGTCTAATGTTGCTATCGCCACATATTCAAAATTTTTAGAAATCTCAATGAAAGTTATTTCAGCAGAGAGACGAGGAAGATAATTTCGTACTTGAGGATTTTCTAAATTCCATTTTACAAGTACATTTTCACCACCTCCAGTATACATGAGCGAGCCTAGTGACAAAAAGAAAAGAAAAAATTAAAGACAACTCAGCATTAGAACAAATTAAAGTGCTAAGTATTAAATAAAATAAACTATAATATTAACTAATAATAAAAAATTATTATGATAAAAATAACTATAAATAAAGAGATGTCATGAAAATAACAAATAATAATAAAAAGTTATATTTAAAAAATAATATTTTAAGATAGTTATCAATCAGTCCTTAAAACTTTAGTCAAAGATACAATACAATAACTCTTATTTTTAATAAAAGATATGCGAATAAAAATATGTCACCATTAGGTCAATTCAAAATTTAATTAACTTTACGGAAAATTTTACAACTACTAACAAATCATTATGGAGGACCACTAAAAAACTGCTGAATTTCAAAGATTTCAACCACCCACTTCTCACCGAATCCCAAACCTGGACAAGAACTGACTCAGAAAAATCACAAACATTCGCACAACTCCTCTCTAAAACCTTTATTCCACATCCTGATATCCTTAACCCAATTCACCTTGAATGTATTGAAGCAGAACTAAATATTCCACTTCAATTGACCCTCCCACCTAAAGCATTTCATCCTTCTGAAATATCTAGTATCATTCAAAGATTACCTACCCACAAAGCTCCTGGACACGATCTAATAACTTCCTGCATTCTAAAACTTTTCCCTCGGAAAGCCATCCTATTCCTCACCTACATATAAAACGCCGTACTCCATTCCACATATTTTCCTGACCCCTGGAAATTATCTATAATTAAAATGATCCCCAAACTCCAAAAGCCACCAGAATAACCATCATCCTGTCACCCTATCTCTATATAACCGATCATGGGCAAAATCCTCGAAAAACTCATTTTGAAACGTCTATTCCAAAAATGTCCCATCCTAGATTCCAATCATATAATCCCTGATCACCAGTTAGGATTCTGAACAACCCACTTCACTATCCAGCAATGTCATGTGTGGTGGACGTTGTCTCGTCTTCTTGGAGTACGGAATGTACTACTAAGGAGGCTTTTGATCGAGGCTGATACCCTGGGAATGCTTTACAAACTCCGTAAATTCCTACCTCCTACATACTTTCTCATCATTCGTTCCTTTCTCATCGATAGATTATTCCAAGCAAACCACAATGGTTCCTATTCATCCCTCTATTCTCAATCCGCTGGTGTTCCTCAAGGTAGTATCCTCGGTCCCATCCTCTACACCGTCTATATAGCTGACATTCCAACCAATCCTAACACTATCCTCATCACGTATGCCGATGACACATGTGTGCTTGCTGTTAATAATAACCCATTAATTGTATCCCAAACTCTCCAATTCCATATCACAGTCCTCGAAGAATGGTGTTGTAATTGGAGGATTAAGATTAATTCCAACAAATCCCATCAAATCACCTTTACCCTTCGTCGTAAACCTACCGACTGCCCTACAGTTTCGTTTAATAATGTTACTCTTACCCATGTCGAACAGATCCGCTACCTTGGACTACATCTGGACAAATGATTAAACTGGAATCCTCATACAAGACTGAAAAGACAGGAAACTGCACGTAGATTTCGACTATTACAGCACTTACTAGACAGACGGTCTAAACTTCCAACTCATTACAAAAGACTGATCTGCATGACTGTAATAAGGCCAATCTTAGGAGTTAAGCTGGAAAGGACATATGGAGTTGAGCTGAGGGGCTCCACTAAACTTTGAATTCCTCTCATATCCAATCCTTACAATCCAAAATCCTTCATAAAATCCTCAATGCTCCTTACTTTGTCGCAAATAAAATCATTTATAAAAACCTTAATGTTCTCTATGTAACCAATCTAGCCTGAACCAGATATCACTCCATCTATTATAAACTCCCTAACCACTCAAACCCCTATTTTCTAACCTTGCATCCTCTTCCATTCCAGACAATCCTCCGAGGCGCCTAAAAAGAAGATGGACACAAGACCTACTAATGTAAAATGTCATTAGAGTGCTACCAATGGGTAGTTTTTCTACACGCCTGTAACACTCCATTTAAACTAAGATCAAATTTACTGAATCTATTATATAATATACAGTTGTAAATTTCAATAAAGATATTAAAAACAAAAAAAAAAAACATTAGGTTTTATACTTCTTTCAGTTTTTAAAGAAAAGCTTTTCTAACAACTCAGCAATATATTAAAAAATAATCTAAAATGAAAATAAATGAAAGAGAACTATTCAACAAAACAAGGAGTAAATAATAAATATACTTTAGATATAATTACCAGCAGGCGTCAGAGCAATATCCCTACAAGGAAGTGTATGCCAATGGTAAATTGCTTGCGGATTTTTCTTTCCTATCCTAAATGGAGTTCGAAAAAGAACAACTCGACCAGTACTATCCCCAGCAGCGACAGGGTAGTCAGAGCTGTGCACCCTCACACATGTCCAGACCCTATTTTCTCCTGGGTTAATGCTGAAACAATAAAGGAAATTATCGAATAAGTGAAATGATGTAGAATCAAAATGAGAAGAGGACAAAACACATTTAAAATATAGAATGATTCAACAGGCAGTATTATCTGAGCTTTTATAATATTCTATTATTTAGATAATTATTATTATGATAAAATTAAACTTAGAAAAATATAAAGCAGAATATAAAAACTTGGGATAAAAAATCATTATGAATTGTCCTAGAAAGAATATATATAGATATACTATATATTAGTTAAGCCATGGAGTTTTGTCTGTATTAAACATGCCTGTATAATATTTATTGTACACATGACTACCTGTGCAGTCATTTGTCCTTTGTGAGCTTAAGTGTAGTTTTCATTTACTCACAGCTTACATTTGACCATTTAAACTGTAATAAAAAACCAATAAACCATATATCCAAACATAATAATACAGTGTAACATGTATAAGTGGTGTCTCAAGGGATCTATGATTTTTTTTCACTTACAGAGGCTTTTCACTAACCCAGTTTTCCAAATAGGCAGATTCAAATGACTGTAGTCTTACTTATAGAGGGTACTCAGAACAGTTGTTATAAGAGAGGTCAAAATGTACTTTTTTCATTTGTTGAGGTGAAAATGGTAATAAAAATTCCCTATTTTATGTTTTTAAATGTAAAAACTTTTATTTTTGGAAACAGCACAAAATTTGTGGTTTAAAAAAAATCAGTTAGTATTTGAGTGCAAATAGCTTAAAGGTAGAAATTTGGTCAAATATGATTATCAATATTTGACATCTCAATATATTTATGCAAGGTTTCTAATGTTTTTTCTGCACCACACTTTGATGCTCTTTCTCAAAAATCTATTCATAGCTCTTCTCTCCTTCTATTTCCAAAGAGGAAGTTGAACATGCAGAAACAATGTTGTTATGGATTAGCATTTCATCATTCATGTGCCCAAAATACTCAAAAGTCATTTTCATTGATACTAAAAGTGGTAATAAATCAAGTCCCATTCAGCAAGTGTTTCTCTTTCAGTTCTCTTCCTCCACTCATAAGCCCTCAGCCTCAAATTCAGATGTTTATAAATTACACTTTTGTTTAAACATTTTGTGCACGTTCATCATTCACTTGTTTATCATATAAAACTTCAGATAGTACTGTTTAAAACTGTTTAAAAACAAAGCAGATGAAGAAGAAACTCAAATGTTTGTAAATAAAGGTGTTGCAACCATCTTCCAAATCTGATAAATGTAAATACAAATATAATTTTCTAGCTTATACTGGCAATTGGGCCAGAAAGTCCCAATTTTAGGGAAAAACATAGCAAAAATCTAAGAAATCAAATCTCTATTATTAAAAAGGTATAAACATTCTCATCAACAGAGGTATTTCAATGGAGAAGTGTCGGGACCTCATTGTAATTATCAGTAGTAGAGGTTTCTCACACATTCTGGTCCCACTTAATAATGCGACGCTATATATTATTATTGTATAAATGAAAAGAACTTCACCATAACTTGAGGACTTACATCATCTCATTAACTGAATAACATTCGAAATTCAGTTAGAAAAAAGTACTGTCTAAGCAGAAAGTGTCTTCAGTTTGATGGCTATTTTAACACGAAAAGATATATTTATTTATTAATTCCACTCCACTTTGGTAAAAAGCATGAGAAATAGATTGCTGAAAATAACAGTTGCACAAAGATAATAAAATAAAATTACAATACAGATAATAAAGGTAATAATGCTAAACTGCCTCTAAGCTATAAAACAATCATAAAAAATTAAACTACAAAACTACAAAATATTCAGATTAACTGATTGCATAAATTTGCAAGGAACAGAGTAAAAACTACAATAGAGTTGTCTAAATAGCAATAATGATTTAAACTTTAAACTTTGAAGTTATGAAAACTATAACAGACACAAGCTTTTTATTGTGTACAAGGTTACTAGTTTGTTCCTATGGATGTAGCATGATGAAAAGTCAAAAGCTATCCTAAAAACAAATGATCTATCTAAGGACAAAAGAATTTTCCTGACATATAAGTCCAATAAAAAAAATAAAATCCTCAGCTTTATATAGTAGTATAGGTACAGAAAACTAGTATTATTACATCTTATTTTAAACTTAGGATATAGGCTCCATTCATAAACCTGATCATTTATAAATTAAAGATATCTTTCAACGCCATATGAAAAAAAAATTAAAAATCACAAACCCCACAACTTGAGATTTTCCATTTAATGCAAAAATATTCAATCCACGAGTAGATATTGAAGCAATAATTTTATTCTCTTCAGGACCACCAAAAGAGATTCCTTGTTTGATATTAATGTCACTTATTCTGAAATAAACAAAAAAAATATAATAATTATAAATATAGACTAATATTCAGATTATTTGAACTAAATTTATAAGTATATATTGTTATACTTACATAGTTTTATCCAGAGGATGCTGTATTCTTTGCTTTTCATTCAAGCCAAAAAAATTAAGCTGTAACTCTGACTTAGTTTGGTCAAATGTCACAATGCAAAGTTCTAAAACATCTGAACTAAGGAGGTTAGGGACAAGGAATGCATTAGTAGCTACACATCCTTTTCCTATATCAAAATGCTGAAAAAATAATCCAATGTAACAAGTTATTAAAAATATATATGTATATATACATAGAGTGTCTAGCCAAATGATGGAAGAAATTCCCTGACTTTTTGAAACTTGAAATGGGACTTGGAGGTTTACTAAGTTATTTATTGAACACTGACATTAAATAAAAGAATACTATATTCACAAATTTTACTAATATGAATTATTCACACAATTTACATTTATCAATGAACAGGATTCCCACAGAAGATCTATGGACAGAATTTTATGAAGCTTGTTTTATTTTTCACATTTCCATTGCAAAAAAAAATTCAAATATCCGTTTATTATATATTCCAAATTTCGCAGGTTTTCCCCATATTTTTCCTAATCAAGCAAAATTCACTCAAAACAATAATATTTGTTTGCTTTATAAGACATACATAGAATTCAATTAATCACACATTATTCACTTTATTAAATAGATGAGCAAATTGAATTTCAATATTTCATTTTAAAAACACCAGAAATTGTATAGAAAGATTCGAAATGAAACATTGATAATCTAAGATAATTTATTCAAAATATCAATATTTCATTGAAATCAAATTATGAAATATTTGACTTTTAAATTAAATATTAAAATTTTAGTTCATTGTATCATATCAATATCGATATTCCAATTTCTTACAAATTGATATCAAACATTGGTAATAATATTCCAAGATAATTTAATTAAAATATCAATATTTTGATTAAAAAGACTGGAAAATTTAAAAATTTGCCAACACTTGATATCAATATTAATAAGAATGTCCAGTACCGATATCAAAAATAATTCATAATATTTAATCTGAAAAATTCCTTAAAATTTCTGGATAATGAAATATCTATATTCTTATGGATATATTTAATTATCATTTCCAAAGTTTGATAAAACAGAAATATGAAAATGTTTTGATGTTTAGGATATCGATATTTGAATAGAATCAATATTTATATGTCTATATTTTATTAGCCAATTGAAACAGTACAGTAAAATATAAATAATTTATTGTCAGACCTTCTTTAATATTTCAAAACCTTTCACTGATGAAATATCGATATATCCATTAAAATTTGTTAAAATATTGTTGCCAAGTTTTGATATGATTTTAACTAAACAAAACATTCTTTAAAAACATATTGACTTGTGTTTTTAAAATACATTTTAAGGGTTTCTTTTTGTCAGGTAGCCAATGGAAAGAGATTTTTTCATGGAAAATCTAATTATAAAATGACTTTCAATCAGTGATTTTTCCGATCTAATGCGTCCTGAGGCATACCACAAATCATTGCTTATAGTTACTGAAAATTTCTCCTAAAAATGCTTATTTTCCCATAAAATGATTATAAATAGTATGTCATCATGAAAGGAATAGGAGTATTTCAGGCCAGACAGGGATATTTGAAATATGATGAACGATTCTTAAGTAAAATTGAATTTTTATTTCTCTTTCTCGCAGATTTTTTATTTATTTACTTTTTTTTGGAGGGGGGAGTCGTTATAATGAATTAGAAATATTTTGTTAATAATTGATACAATAAATTATTCATTTAATTAATAAATCTTTACATAATCATTCACATAATTTTTTGAGTATTAATTGTGAACTTTACCACTACAGCAGTTTTGTTTTTAACTTAAAAACACACCAAGTTTTTAAATTTTTTTTTTTAAATTCCCTGACTTTTCAAGGTTTTTAGCAGGTCTAGACACCCAATATACAAATGAATAAATAAAATTATATACCTGTTTCCTCAATTTTTTTCCTGTTTTAATTTCCCAAGATAAAAAAGTACCATTTGAAGTTATTGCCGATGGCTGGTCTTCATATAAAAATATGCTTACTACTGACTCTTTTTTTGTTCCAGCATCACAAGTTTTAACACATTCTCCAGTCCTAACACTAAATATTCGTACACCCCAGCCACAATTTAGAAAGACATAACTGAAAAAGAAACAAAATAAAATTAGTAGAAACAAATATAATAATAAAAAAAGAAACTAAAGCCAATGCTCAAAACTAAATAAATATATCATTGTTATATCAAAGTTCTCAATGCACTACATCCATTAGCAAGGAATTATTGATCAAACTGATTTCAACCTAGTATAAAGATAGAATCAAACTCATGGCACAATCATGTTTTTTGTGCCTCCTATAATTTTTTTGAAAATGGATTGAGCTGATTTTGAAACCAACTACCTCATATATTATAGGAATAATATTTATCGTTATCGTTCTTTTTAGTTTATTTGACAATAAGCAAGATAACTTGATAAAATCCACCATTACAAATTGTACTACTAATGAAGAAAGGTTAAATTACGCAGTTTACCATGAAGATTAGAAATATTACTTGTTTTATTTAATATGCAGATCAGAACTGACCCGAGGGGTCTAATAACAATAATAGGGATTTAAGTATTAAACCATCTGAACCATATGACCCATGGAATACAAAAGTGGTGCTAGTTGAAACTGGTGTTTTATGATTACAACACTTTAGGGGAAGTTCTATAAAGTTTTTTATAAGGGAATAACTGCTTTCTCGGTTAAAACTTGTTATTGTAAGCATATTCAACTACTTCAAAGCATTTGAAGTCAATCTAACTAGTAATTAACTTTTTTTTTTTTTTTATGAAAATGAGAGTGATGAGAACATAATGACTTATACAACTTTTCAACAGCTTAATAGTTTTATTAAAGGTTAAACTTTATGCCATAAATTGATTTACAGTTATGCAAATTTAGGCCCTGACCTCAACTGAAGAGAATCAATTGGGGATTTATTACCCATGTAAAGACGCTAATTAACACCAAATATTAACCTAAATACATCAATTACCCAACAATATTTTTGTGAGATGAAGTGTTTTCTCTAATGACATTAGATTTGAAAAGTATCATTTGTACAGAAACTCTATGACTTGACAACATGTCCCAATAAATTTCATTAAGAGAAGATGGCTAATTAAATTCAAAAAAAGAATCTTTTGATTAAGGAATTAAATAGAGCTATTCACAAGAAAGGATGATCTGTGGAAGCTTGGATTAAAATCGACAAATATAAATCTTAAGGCATCAAAATCCATAATCATAAAGAGGATTTTAAAATAAAACAGAGGAAACAGGAAGAAACATATAAAGGGCAACAACTTCACAATGTTATGATTGGCAAAAGGGAAGACAAAATTAAACCTACTATGCTGAAACAGAAGCAAGTGTTTCTCGGAATGCTTATCTTTGTTAAAATGGATTTTCTAAATTTAAGAAGCAAATGAATGCTCAGCAAAATTCTCAAATAAGTCTATAGGGAAAATAAGTTTGACAGAATGAGGCACTAAATAATCTGAGAAAAGAGTGTGTGAAAAAGCAAACCATCATATGAACCAAGAATGTAGTATGATGATGTAAACAAATAATGATTATGGATTTCCATAAGCTGCTTTCCTGTCAAAAATAGAATAAAACATTGAAGAGAGACAAAGAGAGTACATTCTCTAATGTTAGGAGGTTGCTACTGACCATAAGAGTCTAATAAATTCATCCTAGTAGCAACAACGCAAATTTGGAAATAATTTAAGAAAAATATTTATATCAAACATTATCAGATTATGAGGTATAAAGATATTAAACACAACTAAATAAAGGAAAGACACAACATTCATAAAATATGCATTAAAACCATAAAATAAATAACTTAGATGACTGAATCTTCACTATCCGAAAATAATAATAGCATTGCCAAAAATAATTGATCACACAACTATTTAATTTCAATAACAAACACCAGTATGGTAAAAGTACTAACTTAGCATCAGATGAAAATATAGGTCTGCTGTCGATAAGTGTTCCTCCTCCTCTTCTTTTCACAATTATATCATTCTTAGTCCCTTTAACTGTGGGTGCAGGAGATTTAATTTCTGAAACCATTTCGACACAACTAAAATCAAACCAGGAGTCACTAGCAATATTTAAAACAACCACACGTGGTGGTTGTTGTTATAAGGTTATTTTCCCAACCAACTACGACAAAGAAGTAGTATTACTATGAATGGAGGAACCAAAACCTCACTCTTCTTCTAAGAAAAAAAACACTAAGGGGTGGGATTAAGCCACGCCCCTTGAAGGCTTTACGTTGAAGTTAATAGGGACATCACACATTAATTTAATTATCTGTAAAACCATTCGTTCAATCGCAAATGTGAATAAAAGAAGTTACAGTGAATGTTATTTCCGATAATTTGGTTTATATATAATGAAATTATTACTACACTGTTATCATGAAATCATTTTTAAGCCGTTCTCGAGAAATTCGTACCTCTTTCTCTGATCCGTTGAGACTCATTTAAGTGTAATATTGTGGATCCCAAAATATATTTAGTCTTTTAAAAAGTAAGGAGTAAATATAAAATTGAACTAATTTGATCAATTTTTCATTAATATTTTCTAGGAACAGTTTGTAAAAAATTAATTTATTTTAGGAAAGACATTAAAATATAATATTAAAGTTTGATACAAATTGTTTATTAAAATAAAAGTAAACATTAGTTTTTTGAAATTTTAATAAAAACAAAAAGTGACTAAGAATTATTAATAATTGAAAAACCAACATCAACAACAAAATGTCACCACACTTTAAATAATTCTCAACTTTTTTTGTCCCCCCTGCCAAACCATTTGTTGCATTCGAGGTACGGCAGCAACTCTCAATTGTCAAATATGGCGTACTGGATGCCACGCCTACGAAAGGAATAGACTCTCTAATGTTAGGCGAACTCCTCCAAGATTATTAGATGGCAGTAACGATTAACATTATACCCTATGATTATCGTTCCTGGCTTAGACGGTCCATTCTCCAATTTTGGCGCTGTTCCAGATACAGAGATTTCAAAAATAATCGGCTAATATAATGTGAGTAATTTTATTACCTGATACTATCTTCCTTGATGCCATTTTCTTCTCACTTTGAGGGTCTAATCATTAATTTTTATCTAGTAATAAAATATACAATGCTCATTTTGTCACTTGGGAGCCCTGTTACAAAACTGAAACTGAAACTTTACGAGTTGTAGTTGGAGAATGCTTAAGGCTTAAAACTCTACAGTTTTACTTATCAACACCCATCCACAAGTTAATGGTATCAATTTACAAGTTAATGGTTTCAGTTTCTTCCAGAATAATTCTTTTAAAAAAATTGCTGCCGTCTGTCGAGGTGTGTGAATTTCTTGATTACTCTGCTTGTTCAAAAATCCTCGACAATGTGTGTTCAGTTAATACAGGTTCTTGATTATTCTGCTTGTCCAGAAGGCCTCGACAATGCGTGATCAGTTAATAAAGGTAAGGTAGTTGACAAGATAGGATGAGACTATCAGGTAACAACCGCTACATTTCTACATTTCAGAGGATAGCAACCTCGTCCTACCGGGTACTATTCCGATAAACACGAGGGAGGAATGGAGACCTGGAGGAAAGCTTGCCGACAGAGCTATGCAGATAGATGCCTTCGTCCTGTCGGGAACTATTCCGACAGAAGCGAAGGAGGTTTGTAAGCCCAGAGGCTAGCTAACAGTCGAAGCTTACGAAGGAATAACAGTTAGATGAGAGAGATCATGTCAAGGGTGAATCAAATATAATAACCATTTTGAAATTAACATCGGCTATAAACCGAAACTCTCTCACGTAGAGACTGAGGACTTAAGTTTTTTTATAATCTGTTGGAGATTCTTTAAGACCCTGATTTACTGGCCTAGTGCATACGGCTGTGACCGAAAATCGGTCTTATCGTATCTACTTGAGGTAGTTTCGTGCATTATTTTGGCATCGTTTATTTATTAATTTATTGAGATTGCTCAGTAGTATATATATAAAAATTAATAATTTGTACAAATAATAATATGTTTTTATAAAATACAATAATATATAAATTGGAGAGCTTCGGTGATGATGCTCGAAGTGCTGCGCTCTGGTGGATTGTAGTCGAACGTTTTGCTCCCCCTCGCTACACGTCCATTTCAGTCAAATTTTTCAAAACTTCAGTATTTTTCAAGGATAAGTATAAAACTTAATTTGGAATTTAGATGAAACACGTCGATTACTTTAACATGTTTTACTTTACCTCTATCAAACCCAATGTATTTTACATTCGTTTTAGTAGCAAATCCATTTGAAACCTCTCACCATATCATATATGATAAATGAATGTTATGGTTTTTTGACCTTAAAAAAGGTTTTTATTATTACTTCATAATTATTCTATAATTTGCTGATACTTTTACTAGAATGAATATTGTTAACTTGATTAATAGAGAATGTTTCTACTGATTTAGTGATCATCATTTTAACGGATACACACACTTACAGTTATGATAGCATTTACTGTCACACGTGGTCTGGCGTGATAGTTGATAGTACAAGTAATGTCAGGGACTAATAGTCACGTTAACTCTCACTTTTAAAAATTACTAATTAGACCTAAAAATTATATAACCATCCCTGGTCTCAAAAAAAATATATCTCGGGTCCCAAAAATTAATCTGTCAAAGGCCCCAAATAGTCTAGGTAAGCCTATTCCCAAAATTAAAAATCTAAAGAAAAATAATAACTTGTTAGTAATAGAAAAAACACCTTCTCCAATTACATCAAGGAAATGCTGAAAATTACCAAGCAGTAATCGTATAGGATGCATCACTTGCTCATGTCACCACAGTGTTCTCTCCGACTGAAGGTGCAGATATATAAGGCAATTATTCATCCAACGCTGTTCTACGGTACAACTCTACTGTGGCACCTTTTCAAAACAACAAACACTACAAAAATACCAGAGCTACCAGAACTCCATTTATCGGCAGATCGTCCGAGGCACCACACTGCAAAGGGCCAGGAACAGTGCCATCCACCAAGAACTCCATCTTCCCTCTGTCACAGAGTTCATAAGCCGACGGCACATTAAGTTCTTTAGTGGGCTGAAGGCCTGTGCAAACCCTCTCTCCGGGAAGTTGTCCCTCCAGTAAGACCTGGAAATTGGTAAGGCACTTTTCCCTTGGTCGACGTGCTCGCCGAGGGAAGGGGTTTAGTCCCTGTCTAAACACAACCATTCATCACACCCTTCCCACTCGTGATAACGCAGACGGCGAGTAAGCGCCACAGTGCTCCCCTGCATACAGTGGATCCCACAACCTACCTTAAAATGGCCTTCAGGCAAAGAAAGGACTTTATGTTCATTATGTATTATCTATTATTTCGTATACAAATGTTTTTGTTTGAAATAGTAAAATTAATAGAAGGGTGGGAAAAAATAACTAAAATTTAGGAAGTTTTTCCCTTCAACGCGCATAATGGACAGTTGTTTCGTAAATAAAGTCGTCAAGAAGTCCTAATAATGTTTACATAAAACATAGTTTTATCTCATTTTGTACAGCTTCAAGTAGATCACTGTCAAGTTGTACTTTCTTAAGAAATACAGTAACTTTACAGAGATTTTACTCGTTCTTTGGACATAGGACATAAGGGATTAGACATTACTGGGGAAGAACATTATTTAGACATAATGTAAACAAATTAAATAAAAATGAAAATAACTTTATTTTTTAATATAAATATGAACACGACACAGGAGGTAATTCTAATAGGTATAAACAAACTTTAAAATTTTGATTAAGTATGGATTAACAAAGGTTACTTTACAAAAAATGATAAAAGTAGTAAAAAAAATAATATCTCTACTTTAATGCCTCCTGAAAACTTATGTTTTCAGACTTATGTTAGCCCCATTCACCAACTGATGATTCAGTTCTTTAAGTTCACTCACTACACTTGACATACTTACGCAAAATCCAACATAATTATCGTCACAGACTGAACCATTTCGTGCAAATTATTATTAGTATTCCAAAGAAAGAGTTACATCACATATAATATTAGAAATAATTCACAACGAGAAAACCTACAAGAGTAACGAATTTCAATGGATACCAAGCTACACAAAGTTTTATGAAAACAGTTTGCTGATAGAGCTGCAGGCAGTGAGAATTTGTGATTTGAAAAAAATAGGGCACACAAATATGGGGAAGGAATAATAATTTTACTTTTTTTTACCAAAATATTTTATTGATCGTTATATCTTTCTCATTACATTTTAGTTCTAAAAAGGGGATTACCAATTTTCTTTTACTTATAAAACTTTGTGACTTTATTTTAATTTTTTTCTTTGCGGAGTCTGTTTTTCTCATATTTGTAAGATGCCAACGTTTTGAGGTAGTACCCCATCTTCAGGAAAATTTACTACACCATCTCCTATAAATTACCACACATTTGAAAACGATGACATTGATCGTTATTTCCTCCGCTGGTTTAAATTATTTATTACATGGTAAATTGTCTATTGTTTGTACAATGAACTTCAATAGACCTTCTAGTGCTTCTGTATTGATAAAGTGGGACTTCAGTGGTTGGTGATTATAGATGACTCGAACACCTATCGATTTATAGAATTGAACTGTTTCCTCGACCCAAGATGGGAACACTATAAAATCAAAAGCTGCTCCTGTCAAGTAAAGTGGCGGCAGTTCAGTCTTAATTTCGTTTTGTCCCCTGGTGGCATTCTGAAATATTCAATAGTATAATTCGTTAAATTTTTTCGATAGTTCTACACGTTTAAATGCATATCCTTACATTATAATAACCGGATTCAAGTGGTTTAATGTTTGAAGCCATTTTTACCAAAAAAAAAAATTTTTTTTCACATTCCAAAGTCTCCTTGGATGATGTTAAGGTGGCAACATTTTTAATTTCTAAGTTTTTAAATTTCTTTAAATTTGTAAAAAAATAAATGTGGTAAATTCAATATATAACTCAAATCCACATGTTGAGTTTTTTTTGTTTTTTTTCATTTTTACTAGGTTCTAAACCACTTAATTACGGACAAGCCTCATAAATTTTATTCAATATTTGTTTTTATTTTTTTTAAATTAAAAATAAAATACTATAAAACTTTTATAAACAAAAAATAATGAATTCTAGTAATAATAAATTTCTTTCCAAATGAATTGGACAGATCAAAAGATATGCCAACCTCTGGTGAGCCGCGTCAAAATCAGACTGACACAAAATACTACCCCTTCCCGAAAGATCCAATTTCCACAGCCCTCTTTTCAATGCAGAATAAGAGGCTAACCTCAACTCGTTATTTCCCATCATGATATCAACCCCACGCACCCAGGGGGGTTAAAAAATAAAACAAAAATGCGCCAACCAGTTTTACTCACTGGACTACGAAATGAAATGCGAATGATATCAAGATTTCATCTTTAGTTAGCACCCTGACTGGCAATAGGAGATAACTCGTAGTTCGCGGTTTATAATATAATTATTATTATTGTAAATTCTTGTAATCATCGTTCTTAAGCATCTGTAAACGTCCTCTTTTCCAGGCTTATACTTATCATCAGTTAAGGTTATAAAATACATTAAAAATCAACTTTAGAGTTTTACTCTTATTATGACATAAGGTCCTAAATAAAGACCATAGCCTAGACCAGTGGTTCCCACGGCAACTACGTGCCACGGCTTTCTGTGGTTCCGTAAGCGTAGGCGAGATGTGTTGAAAGCAAATGTGATTTCTCAAAAAAAAAAATATACGGTGTTTTGGTTTCACGTTGCAGTGGTTCATTATTTTTAATTATATACAACCTTAATTGTGATTATTCAATCAGTTGTATTCGTTATTTTCAATTAATTACAATAATTGAATTAGTTGTATTCATTATTTTCAATTAATTTTAATAGATCAAGAAAAATTTCCTCACATTTTCAAATCAGTGGATCCGCGAAATGTTATTAGCCCAACATGGGTACTGCGAAGTTTTTTTTTTAGCCTAACAGTAACGCAGCGGTGATAAAAGTTTCTGATTCGCTAATAACCTTAAACTATATGAGTCGTTTGTTTTCAAACAATACCCAAATCATCTGATTGGGTAATTTTTGTATGGTTTGGGTGAATTCGAAATAAATGAGTTATATAAATTATGCCCTAGTTTATTAGAAGCGACTACGTAGAGATCTCCCTCTGACCTGTGCAACTAATCGACCACAATCTTTTGTCTTTCTAATACTTCTTGAGCTCTTTTACCATACATTAGCCATGTTCCCTCTTCTATTTAACAACTTATATTCTTGGTCAGGTGTCAACAGTATGCTTTCAACAAAAGACTTACGACAACTGTCCCATGAAGGCGACATATCCTATTGAACGAGATTATTCCCCTTATTCCAACACACGAAGAAATCCTCTTCTACAATATCTGGCTCTAAATAATCCCCCTTATACATTTCAATTGCATAGTCCATAATCGTTGAAACTTTGCTAAAACATTGCTACTTAGTTTCTATGTAATATAATTTTTATTTTTCTTTTTCTTGATGGATTAAAATTAATTGAAAATAAAGAATACAACTAATTCAATTATTATAATTAATTGAAAATAACGAATACAACTGATTCAATTATCTCGATATTATGAAAGCCGATGTAACATTTTCGTTTATTATAAAAACTAATCTTCAAGTCCTTACAGTGTTTGAATTCGTTAATTTAAGTTATAGCCTAGTTTGAATTATTTCGTTAATTCTAAGTGATCTCGCAGTTTTTTCAATGCCATATTTTCGCAGGTAGGAATTTCATCGTAAACCTACAAGTTATCTCGTAATTGGCAGTAAACGTATTAAAATATGAATAGTAGAAGTCACATAAGTTAATGGATATTGATAATCTCTTTCCTCTAACTTCGCTCCTCCCATTTTCTCACCCCTTTCATTTATCACTTTTTATTTCATCCTTAATTAGTATCTTAATATCTTATATAAATATATATATATATATATATATATAATAGAAAGAAATATTCATAAACATACAAGACGAATATTAGTTGTTCTTGGTATGAAACCAGCGATTCCTCCGACGCAACCAAGTTTTTTAGCATATTCATATCCATAAACAAGAGACATGGTCGCTCCGTTGGAGTAGCCAACTGAAACATTTATAATAATTTATTTGTTTTACCTACATAGCTTTATAATAGCTTAAAATATTGTAAATTGACATTTTCTTTTTTCAATATAAAGCATTAATTGAATGATTAATTAGATTATTTATGACAGAAGGTTGACATGAGGCCCACACATCAAGACAAAACGTAAAACACTAAATTTCTGACTGAGACTATTATATTCCATTCTACAGAGACGTTCTAAATTAAATCACAGACAGAAACGTAACGTACACAATTATTTACTAAAACTCATATGGACTTAAGCCTATCAAATTTATGGAATGGCTAAAAAACAACGATTAAAAAAATACAATCCACAATTTTTATGACTGCCAACGAACTCACCACTCTACGTTTCAGATGAGACCGTTCACACCGAATTAGGTATTCCGATTGAAACAAACAACATTCGTATGTTACAAACGGTTTCACGATAAATTACACATTTCAATACATTTTTACAACAGATGGCGACAAATAATATTCCTGACGTAACTGCGTAGGCTGAAGAGGAGTTGGATGAAGGACCCCCAAGTCTGATCTAATAGCTTGTAAATTGTATCTCATTTGCTGATTGTCGTTTTTTTACAGGTGCATGTGCAATGCGCTTCCCGTTTCTCCAGTCAGATAATTCTTTTTCATTTCATTTAATAGTAATTAAATAGTTAGTTATTTTTAAATGTTCAATAAAAAATATTCTTAGAATTTTAAATATTGATACTAGTACAAGATAACATTGAATAAATGGTAGTATATTTTTACATCACTAAGCTGTTGTATTTCTGCCGAAACATTTCTGAAGAGAAATGTTATAATTTTACAAGGAGAAATAATATTGAAAGCACTTTTATGAAAACTGTTGAAAATTAGCACGAGAAAATATTCCGACAGTGCATAACATCAAATGCTTGTTATGCAATGATAAAGGATTAATTTCAACTCAAAGCACTGAAATGATGTTAACTAATGTCGCACCAGACTCTTGATTATAAAAATTAATAAAGGCATTACATATCTTGGCCGAAGTTGCGGGAGGCCTTGACTCTACAAGAGTTGTAGCGCCACAGATGATTACATATGTTGATGGCAAATGAATCCATGGGCACTCTTTAATTGTATATATTTATTTATTAAGTGTTAGTGTATCATCATTTTATATTAACCAATATTACTTCTTGCTAATTTAAGATTTACCAACGCAAATACGATCAGATGGTATTCCTGATAGAACCTGATCTTGAACCCATTTGTCAATGAGAGCTGCTGAAGTGTCTAAAACTTCATAGTTAACTTCACAGTCGATTGAGGCCACATTACCATCGATCCACGATGTTGTGATCTGAAAAATAATTACAATTGTGTGAGAGCGGTGATATAAACCTTCATAACAAAGTTGATTAACCTAATATAATCTTTAATAGTCAAATAGAATACAATAACATGTTATTTAGGTTGCCTAATTTATTGATAGATTTATTTATAGATAGATATTACAATCTGCCACACAGTTGTGGGCAATAGGTAATAGTGATGAATGAATCTGATACATACTAAAATTTTAAAAAAAATAAATAAAATAAAAAAATAAATAAATAAAATTTTAAAAAAATAATAAAAAATAAAAAAAAGAAGAAAAAAATAAATAATAATAATTAAAAAAACTCTCTTAAAATATATACAAACAAAAGAATAGACAAGATGAACATAATCAAACTACCTAATTTATTAACATGAATTTAAATTTTGAACCTAAGATTTTTATTTTATAGCCGGATTCTTATTTTTTTTTCTATGGTTACCATTTCTTACAGATTTCGTCCGAAATTGCTTTTCGGTTTATTATTTTGAGTGAATCTTATTCGAGTTTATGTCCTGTTTGCCTGAAATAAGTGGCGACGAGTACCTGAAATTTTAAATATAGATGTTGAATAATCTAATCATACCCCTAAAAATAAAACGAATAAAGGAAAAAACTATATTTGAAAAAAAGGAATTTTTTTGACTATTTATTAAATACTAAAATATTCATGATACAAATTGAATTTAATCAGACATTATAACTAAATTTAATTAAGTACATACTGATGTATTCAACATTGGATAACAAATGAATGGTCATCATTTCTTTTAGATTTCGTTTCACACGGTGAACAATTTTGGGTGAAAACAATTAGAATCTGTATCCTGTTAATCTGAAAATGAGTGGCGAAGTGGTGATTTTGTATATGAGTCGAAAATGATTATTGCTATATTAACTTTAAGATAGTTGGGATATTTATTTGTAGGATATCTATCAAGTTTGCTCACATTTATACACATTAACTCGAGTTTTTTAATAAGTATTAATGCTTTTATGTGCTGAAATAATTATTCATTGTATTGATGGTATTTATAATTTAATTCCTTTCACTTGATCTTGTTTTATATCTCAAATTTGCTTCTTCCTTGTTTCCTTCTTTTTTTGTTAATGTTTTATAGAAAGGTTATAGTTTTTGAGGAACTGGGTTATAATTCTATTAATTTGTCTATTTATATCTTATTTTATTTGATTTTGTTATTAGTACTTTATTATAGTATATGGTTAATTTATTTTTGTTTTAATGGTTCCAATGGATTAATAGTTTGTTCTAATTATTTTAAAGATCTATTTTTTTACTTCTTTGTCTATTATTAGAGGGTATCTCTTGATATGATTAATTTTTCTTTTTTTAATTTTTTCAAAAATTTGTATTATCCGAAAACTAGGAATTTTGTTGGCAACCCTTTAATCGTACTGTACAATTCATTGTTTTTTTTTTTTTTTTTTTTTTTTTTTTTTTAAATGTATTTCCTTTATTCGTTTTATTTTTAGGGGCTTGATTAGGTTATAAATCTGTATTTGGAATTTCAGGCAAACAGGATGTAAACTCGAATATGATTCACTCAAAATCATAAACCGAAAAATAATTTCGAACGAAATCAACGAAAATTAAGAATGCGGCTACTGAAAAAGTAGGAACAACACAAGAAAACCTAAGGATACATAATTTAAAGAAGAGTAAATTTGGTAAAATATGAGCCATAATAGAGTTATTTACGTTAAATAGTTTTCGAGATATAGCTTTTTAAAAAACAACATTTCATAAAAATGTTGTATAGGACGTACTAAAATATCAGTAGTTAGTGAACTTATTTTGGAAAATTCATATCTCAAAAACCATTTGACTAACAGATGTCTATTAGCACTCAAATTAAAGCTAGTTTAATGAGCTATAATGTAGTTCATGGTGTTTATCTTCGTAGGTGTATTAGTTTACATGAAATTTGCTAAAATAAATTGATTTATAGTTGTTCGGACAAATTTTCATTGGCCAAATTTATATTCATATGTGAATATCATAAAAACTACTACCCCTACGAAGATAAGTGTTATAAACTACTTTATAGTAAATTAAATTTCCTTTATTTAGAGTGTTGGCAGACATATGTGCGTTTTATGGATCTAGAGATATATTTTTTCAAAAATCCAACATTTTATACGAACAACTAGAAATTAACATTTTGTGAGTTTATTTTGTCAAATATCTTAAAAACTACTACTCCTACAAAGATAAATATTATTAGCTATTTTGTAGTAAATTTAACTAATTTCAGAAAATTTACTCTTCTTTAAATAATGTTCTCTTAGATTTTCTATTGTTGTTGGTAGTTTTTAAGATATAGAGCTCCGAATGAAAAATCAATGGTTTTTTAAGGTTTTGAAACAGCCACCATTTTTTTATCCCCCTACCTATACTTCGCAGAATCATCAATTTTGACTAGTAATTATACATAGTTTTTATTGAAGTAATCAAAAATTGGGGTGAGATAACTTCCTTTTTTTCTTCCCGGCTTCTGTACTAATAGGTTCAAAATTTAAATTCATGTTATATAAATCTCATACTCATGATATCTGTACATGATACCATTAAAAACTCTTATAATAATATATAATGCAAAGCATAAATAAACTGTTAGGGTCAGAAAAAACCATACTTAGCTTTCTCCATTTTATATTGTGTAATTCCAAAACTTGTGTTAGTAAGTTGAAGTAGTGAGTTATTAGTTATACAATGTAAAATATATTAGTTACCAACAAAATTAATTAATCGATTTGACTAGAATGATGTATATTTTATGTTGATTAATAAGGGTTTTTTTTTCACTGTAGGGCATCCTAAAATCTCGAAACCTCGCCAATATAGTTGCTTTATTATTGACTGAACCTCACAATCCAAGTTTTAAATCATAAAAGAATAAACTTACCTGTCCATTCCAAGGAAAAGGACGAAACGGTATGGCTTTAGCCGTAGGGAAGATGAAACGGATCGAGGGGTACTGAGACAAACTGCCAATGTGACTCTCAACGATTTCTCTCATCAATGGACCGCTCTCTCCTGAAAAAGTATTTTTAAAGATTGTTCAAAATATTCTAATTTAAGTACTGTCAATTTAAGGTAGGTATATTGAATGTAAATTTAAGGTAGGTTTTTAATGGAAGTGGGGTGATTATTCAGTTAAAACTGGGAGTTTCTCAAATATGGCTCTCAAATATCGATTCCTAGGTAGTCCATATTAGGATACCCTTTGTTTCCTGTTGTTCTCATCTTAACTGTGGTGTTTTGATAGTAATTGATTGTTTATTAAGTATTACGATGTTTCTATCTGTGAAAATGGCTTCTCTACCAGTTACGAGAAGAGGAAAAGGGACAAAAGGACAACTAAAAAATTTATTGAAATTGATGAAAAAACAAATTTCATCCTGCAGCAGCTTAGCTGTTTGGGGTCCCTAGACGTATTTTGAAAAGATAGAATTTACTTCTAATAATATTCGAGCTGAAATTGGGTAAGTGGGAAGTTCTACCTGAATCAGACGAAATACAGCTAGTTCACAGGATTCATAGGTTGTGGATGTGATGAGAACTGATATTGTTTTATTTGTCAAGAGGAGTATAACTTGATAACTAGGTATCTCTTGGGACATTATAGTCACCCATTTAAAAGATAATTTGATTATCTAGAAAACAAAACAAGCGTTATCCAAAGCGAAACATAATCAGCAAAGGTGGAAATCCGTTTTATCTTAATTTTTAATTGTATCTAAAAAACGACAATGCCTATGATGTTGAAATTATTAATGTTGGTTATACTTTTGTTGTATTTGTTCAATAAGGCTGGGTTTAAAAATAAATTGGGCTGTAAGTGGTTTAAAAAAGAAATTGTTCCTAAAACAAAGAGGGTGATTAAAACAGTCCTTAGAACATGCCAAACCACTATTTTTCAATAATTTGTGATCCAGGGGTTCTGTAATACTTTTATCATATGAAGTATGTCAAACAACGTAAGCAGAGACTTGCATATATATTACAATACATTTGATGCACTAAAGGTCGATAAATTTTGAAAAATAACTAAATTTCTAAATGAAAAGATGATATATGATTCGTAAAAAAACAATGATAAAATAATACACCCTTACCTAATTAAACAATAATTACTTATTCGAATTATAGGGGTCTACGTAGCAAATGGAAGTCTTAATTGTATTATTGTAGATAATGTTAGATAAGTTTACAATTTACAATTAATAAGAAATGAATCACTAGTAATTATTTTAATTCAAATTAGGGAAAAATCTTACCGGTTCCATGAAGAAATATCACAGCTGACTGAGGTTGCAGCTCACTTTCGATGATCTCTGTTATTTCTTCGAAAGGCTCACAGCAATATATAGAGAGTGAACAAGAGAGGAGGCAGAGTATAACGGACATCTTTCAATTACTCAAGGGTCCCAATGATAAAAATAATTAGATCTGAAACAAGCTTAAGAATAATGAAGCAAGCAAAGGCATCAGAGTTGACCTTAACAGATCAACTAATATTTTTGATCACTTTTTTTTACATTAATATCCATTGTTTTGAAATTTCCCACTTTTTTTTTAACTTGATAAATAATTTATACTCATGAGTGATATTTCTAGTCATGAAAAAATTTATGCATTAACATAAACTTCTCATCGTCAGTGGAGGCATTTTTTACTCTCAACTGCCAATGCAAACTTTTTTTGTCTAAGTTTTAAACAATAAGGCTAAATTTTTTCTTGCTTATAAAGAAAAAATTGCTGGTCTCATCATGTCTCACCTCCCATCATAACCTATTATGAAGAATTGTTCTAGTTTTTCTCAGATACTTTTTAATTAATTTACCTTGACATATAATCTCTTTATAAATATGTATTTGTGTTATGATAAATAAAAAATAAAACTCCTAAACTTAATTAATAAGATATGAAACAATACATTCATACCGAATCGATAGAATTAGGGGAAATTCTTTAATTAATTAAAACATGCAGTGCACTAATTTTCGTATGTTGTCAATTCTAAAGCAATACAAAATGAAAACAAACGTCTGGATGCAGTACAAGCGCCCTTTGATTGTTGTTCAATAACTAACGGTCGGGCACAAATTCAAGCCAACTTGTACCAGCCAATTCAAATAACCCATCCACACGCTTGCGCAAGCGTGAATTCGCCACTGTATGGCAAAGGTGTAGAGGCACCAATCAACTCCAAGTTCGTTCTACAAACCTGATGACAAAGCTATGTATGGTTATTTTATAATAGATCTCCTTGAAGGAAATTTAGTATACTATTTTCTTAGATTCATGGACCACATTATATGTCCTATTTTCTAAATACTTTAATTCCGGCTCAAATGGCTACAGTGGTGCGCTATATAGTGGTCCCGGTAAATCTTTATCAGGCTCACCAGTGCTCTAGTTCATGGTTATAGGTTATATTATTGGAGCCACTGCATTAAAATGCATTTCGTTATTTTGAAAAAATAATTTAAAAGAGAAATTATTAAACTATTAATACCTAGAAGTCAATGTACGATATTTTTTTGGACCTTTTTGCTTCTTATCATTGATTTATAGAACTTTAGAGTTTGTTTAAGATTTTTCTCACACGCTTTCTTCTAAAACTTTTTACTTTTTATTTTCACCCTCCCGTAACGTTTTCTTTATAAAAAACACCTAGTCATTGCTGTAACGGCTTTTTTAATTCCAAGTTTGACCGCTATTTGCGCTGCCACCATTAGGCGCTCGACCTTCCAGCGAACAGGTTTGTTTTTATACTTCTTTTTTGTTTTCTTTCCCCTTTCTTTATTTTACTCTTTCCCCTTATTTTCTCCACTTTTATCCATTTTCCTTGCCCGCGTTATAAGTTTTGTACACTATACTTATAATTTACCTCTTTATCATCTATTATTGTTACATATATTTTCTTCCTCTCAATTTCTCAATTTTCATTTTCTTTTCATATTTAAATTTTTAAATTAATAATAACTAATATGTTCA
>NW_027104736.1:196132-204317 GCF_000696795.3 Halyomorpha halys
ACCGCACCCCCCAACCATCTTCTCCTCATTTATCATCCACGGTCAACTATCTCTCATAATTAATTAATTAATTTAGAGTTTGTTGTTCACAGCAAAATGAATTTCCTAATTTTTTTCTTCCGAATCTATACGTTTTTGTCTGACAAAATCAAAATAGACAAAAACATTTTTATCTGGAGCTCCTCATACATAAAGAGACGTGAAATGGTTTGCCATTTTTCAATTTGAGACAATAAGGAACCTTTTTTTTTTTGGAATCATCCAAAATAACTTTACAGCTTTGTACTGATTTTTTATTTTATTTTTAAAAAAACTTAGCAGTATACACAAGTATTAATTTTATATTCTTAAGAAATGATTCATGTCTACTTTTAATTGTAATATAATTAATTAAATGATCATGGGCCTAAAAAAGCCGTATAGGTACTTGATTGGATTCATGGAGAAACACTTTTGTAGAATAGTGAAGAGATGAAACCTATGTATTAAGTACATCTGCATTAATATTAAAGAATCGCCTGTTGAACAAAATCGAAGAAACTCCCAACTGATTTCATAGTCAAGAAGTGACTGGCTTCCAGCTGAGAAACTGAAGTTACATTGACACCTCCAGATTGGAAGGCATCTATTGTAGTCTTCATCCATTTTGGCAGGATGAAGAAGTCCAGTATCCCTCCTGAGATAAAAAGGGGAGGTAAATCATTTTCAACTTCATTCCCTTGGTCGATCAGTTTCTGGAACAACAGTTACTGGTTAATTCATCAATAGTATATTCTATTTTTTTTCTTTATAATATATAACTGTAATTTAAAATAACTTTGAAGAATATAATTGTTTGATTATAGGTACCTTACTCAAAATAAAAATAATTATGGTATAATAGAGATGTTTTTCAAATCTGATTGGATCAGCTCGATGATATTTCACAATTTTTATAGTAATAAAAAGAAACTCATGCACTTGTTTTATCAAACCAGATTAACCTTTGTTTATTAAAAATGCAGATTTTCATTGTTGTAGCAAATGACCCAATCAGTTCGTAGTAATTGCTCTGATGTAAGACTACTCACACATTAGCCCTTGTTTCAATTAAAAAGCAGTTTTAAAATAAAACTTTTGTTTATAATAGAGAAATGAACTGACACCACTAGCTGAAGGAAGTAGAGTTTAATACAGTACCTTGTAAAGTGCACTGGACGTAGGCAAGAACGCAGACATTGCTCCAATACAACCAAGGTCTTTGATGTACTCATACCCTAAATGAAGTGACATCAAACCACCGCTAGAGAATCCAGCTGCAATGAATAGTGAACAGGTTAGCGATTTAGGACTCTAAATATCAATATTTTATAATGTTTTATTGAGTAATAAAAGCATCAGTAAAATAAAATTTGTTGGTTAAGTCCGAGCCTACAAGTATCTCCAGATCTCCCGAGATAGACCCAACGAAGTGCGCAAGTTGATCATGAGGATTCATTCAGCAAACTATTGTGTCTTAGATCTTTGTGGATTTTAAGGCTACTGAAGCACAAGAAGTTTAAACACCCAAGATTTCTAAAGGGAAGACCATATAGGCTTCTTTATTTATCCACGATCTGTACGGAAAATTGTTCAGCATCATAAAATATCGCTCTCGAGCCACAAAAAAACGCTGTTGAATTGAAGCCACAAAAACAGTGACCGACATACTTAATAAAACGATGAATTTCTAAGTATGTTTTTCTGTAGAAAGTCTTTTATTTTAATTATCATTACACACAAACTCGTCTATCAGGGTTTCAGGGCTCGTCCGCCAGTTTCAGGATGAACGATCTTTCCAGTGGTTATGTAATACTCTGGCTTTTTTCTTTATCCATATTAGAATACTTAACAATAAATTAAATGGAGAAGAGTCCAGTGTGATTGTAAAAATAATACGTGTAAGTAGTGTACATTATGAAACATTTAATTTACGTGGAAGTATTCTACAATAGTAAGGATACAAAAAAATAAAAGCAATATGAGACTACTGAAAGATAGGCTACTGAGAGCAGTTTTCGTCCCTGCAAGGACATAAAGCGAATATTTAATATTTATAAGTAAAATGTATAATTAATTTGAATAATATCCCTAACTTTGTACCCAGATTGAACCCCAAGTAATATCTGAATTTAACCTGAACTAATTGTAAAAATGCAATAATGGAAATGAAAGATGTACTGTATGTATACCATTTTTACATCCAAAAGTACTCTTACTTCAAGATTTCAAAGAAAGATGAAGATATAACATCAATATTTTTTATTAAATTGTTCATGCGAAATTTCAAACAGGTATTAATTTCGTTGTTTATTGTTTGTTGTAGCCTTCATTTTATCATATTTTTTTCTGAAATGAATGCTGAATATTGTTAGCCTTCTCTTACCCACGCAAATGTTTTTGTGCGGTATACCAGCTAACACCTGTTCTTCAATAATTCTTTCAATGACCGATGCTGATTCACCAATTTGCGTAACATTTTCCTTTGTGGCAATGTCGAGAGAGTCGAAGTTATACCAAATATTGACTACCTGAAAGAATAATTTACAGTTAGTAAATAAGTAGCGGTTGAATTTCGCTTCTATCAATTACTTACACTTTATTTTTTAATAGCAATAAAATAATAATCGAAATAAAATCAACAATTTTTGTTTTATATACATGGTTTGATAATTAATTATCTTTTATATGGAAAATCATTGTATCCTTAAATTATGGAATGATTTCTTATTTAGATTAGACATAACAATATTGATTAACACCTACATTATTTGGATTACAGATTGTTTTATGCGTTAGAGTATATTGTTTATTGTACATGTACTGCGTTTATAATTCTTATTTATTAAAAATTAGGTAATTATTAAAACTAATTTATTTATGTATCATTGAAAAGAATATCTGAAATAATGTTAGAAATTATTAATCGAATCAAATAAACTATATTTATGCTAATTTCTCGAGACCCATTAGATACTTAGCTCCTCTATGAACATAAAAAATATTAAAAACATGTAATACATACTTGACCATTCCAAGGAAAAGGACTAAAAGACTTGGCTCCTGCTGTTGGGAAGATAATCCTAAGGTTGGAGTATTTGGAAAACCCCCCGGATAGTCTTTCAACGAGTCTTCTTATTTCAGAACCACTTTCTCCTAAAAGAGGGAAATAAATAAATTCGTTTTTCGGCATCATATTACTTAAAGTAGCTATCAGGGAAAGAGCAACTTGGGGCCTTGTTGTCAAGTCCGTCGATTGGCTAAATAGAATTTAAAAATTCAAAAACTTTTAATTTCTTTTGCGATTTGTATGCAAACATTTTAACGTTAAAAAAAAAAAGACTATTACCCTAAAATAAATGTATGTAGTTCACAAGTGCAACAATAATAATTCTGACAATATTTGTTAAAAACAAACAGTTTTGGTAATAAATAGAATCGTAAAATTTAATTTTCAAAATTTATTATTCATATTAATACTTAGACGTAGTTAACGAAAAAAGTAATAATCTTTTGCTTTTTGCACTAGGCAATAACTTATACAGCAGCTGATATTTAACCGATACTAAATATATTGATTGAATCGTTTGTTAAAGAAAAATAATAAGTCCAAAATTATCGACTTTTACTTACTTAAGGAAAAATTTATTCTCTGAAGGGAGGGCAACATATTAATCATAAAAAGAGTAAAAATATATTGTTTCCGGTTGTTAAAACATAAGTGATCGGTCTCTACCGAAGCTAAAGTGAGCTTTATCATCTCGTTACAAAATTTATAATGAAAAAATCAGGTCCAGTTGAATATAGAATGTATGCTAATGGTTTAATTAATAGTTGAGGAGTTTTCAACCAAACAACAATACATTCAGTTCTCAAAAGTTCTTTTTGACAAATTAAAATTTTTCCCATGTCAAGTAGGTGCTACAAATCAACATTTGCAATAAAAATTGAACTTACCCCACATGAAATGCGCCTAATTTTTTTTATTTTTTTTTTATAATACTATTTTTTTAAAAGTGGATATACTGACTTTTTATTGAAAATATCTAACAATTACACTCAGAATCTTACTGAGAAGATGAAGTTGATATTTTCAATAAAAAGTGGATATACTGACTTTTTATTGAAAATATCTAACAATTACACTCAGAATCTTACTGAGAAGATGAAGTTTACTCCTGAATTTATTGATATAGTTTCATTTAGCTTGTTCTGAGAATTTGTATTACAATTTAGTGATTTAATCGTTGAATTTATTGTAATTTTTGAAATTTTTAAGGATTCAAATTGTAGTGTTGATACAGTTTTTTCTGGTTTTAACAAAACTTTTTTTTTGGTACTTATCCTCTTCTAAAATATACGATTCAGTTATACTAAGTAAAAATAAATTATGACCATTATATTATAACAGTTGACATCTAGATTTATATATTACGTCTTTTCGAACTCAAAATAATCATGGGTTGAAGTAACAAAATAAAATAAAAATTATAAAAGATCTTATTAGGGACCACTTTTTTAACAATTGTAGAGACTGTAAGCCATTTTTGTATTTGAACCATTTTTTTGCCTGCAACTGCTTCACCACTTCACAACACATCACAGCACAATTCTGCTACTCTACAGACCCCTTCTCATCGAAATCCTTCAACTCAGCCCTCTACTGCTCTTCAAGCCCATTCAACTCAGCCTGTCATATCTCATCAAACTCCGACCTCTTCTCTCAGCAATGATTCTTCTGCCCAGACTTCTACATCTTCTACCATATCGGTATCAGTTCTTAATGTGCCCATACCAGCAGTTGCAAGTGTACCTTCTACGCCATAATCCCTAATGAAGACCAAAAATTCACGTCGAAACGTCGGCATAAAATAAATAAATATGGTTTTGTTTATTTATGTTGTTCTTTGCTGACCGCACCCCTCGACAAACTTCTCCAATCATTAATCTACGGTTAACTATCTACACCTCATTATTACAAAATTACATGATTTGAACGAAAGAGAGAAAAAAAAGTCTTATATCACCGGTGATTGATGGGGCCCTGGATGTAGTTGTTGTCCTGAGTGGAGGTTCTCGTGGAGGTAGAGCGACGTACGTCCGGCCGCCTTGTCCTCTTGGAGGATGAGTCGAAGTAGTCCGCCCGCCGTGGCTAAAATAATTTAAGCTGGCGCGGATGGCCAAAATGATGGCAACTACCAGTATGTAGTGAGGAGACAATGGAGACGATATGTGTGTGCACACTGAGACTCTAAGAAGTCGTCTGTTTATTTTCAGTATAAAAACAACAGAAAGTGGTTGTTTTGTTTTTGTTAATAAAAATCATATGTTCCAATAATCGATTTGTGGACCATATGTTGGCCGCAACACATACTTTGCATATTTGCTTCCTTAATGAGGAATATTCAAAATTGTATGCTGATATCCTTCTAAAATCAACTCTGCAATGCATAATATTTAGGAATGAATAACTCAAAAGCTGTAAGGAAAGTCATGTGAGTGAACATTCCAGATACTTCTTTTTAACTTTAAAATATTTAGTGCATACCCTTAGATTTGTCTATCCTGACTAGAGAATAACAGATAGTACTAATATTGCTTTTTTGTGAAAATAATTTTTTGTCTAACCCTAGCTCCTACATGTTAAGTTTTAAATATGCTTTCAATATTGTTTGCTACTGATCACTTTATCTAAGGAATGTTAATAACGCGCCCATTAATAGTTTTAATGTTCTACCATGGATAAGAAACATAAATTTATAAAGGGCAATGGCCACATAAAGACTTGTTTGGGAAATCAAAGGTTAAAAGATTAACTTAGGAATCCAATATATTATTTTGAAAATAGATTATAGTCAAGATCAGAAAAATCTTTTCAACTAAATCATTTTATATCAAACAACATTCATTAAGCATTTTACAATAGATTAATCCAAAGTGAAAATAACCCATCTTTGAAGTTAGACTAATTCCTTATGGAGATTCTCTTACTCCCTCCTCCCAATTGGCTCACTTTCACCTATTACGCATCGCTGTTTTCAGATGAGAATTCTAATATTGCCATCATTTCTTCCTAACATATCAGTTGATATGCTATTCACTAATACACGTTCTATAAACTTATATGATGTAAATCGTTAGTTTTATTCTTACGCATAGTTACCCAACAGAAACAATTAATGCATGCATCCAGCATATTAGTCAGAACAATTATAGGAGATCGCATGATCTTGGACGAATAGAATGTTAAATCAGAATAGCTTACTAAATCGATATTTACAAATTAAACTGATGATTACATGACGAACCATTACTGTTACAATAAAATATTTATTTTTATAATTTTTTATTTATTTCAATTTTATATTTCTCTTCTCCCTTCTATTTACTTTCATTTACTTTTTTTTTTTGTATGCTGATTTATTACTTTCAATAATGAACCTTTCAAAGACCAAGAAAAAAAATTTTAATTTCTCAAAATTTTAGATTTCAAGTTTCAAGATACGTAAAATCCAAAAAAATTAAGTAATATATAAACTGTAGCTGTTATTTGAAAGGTAATAATTTTTTTTTGTTTTGTTGCCGTATTAGTTAAATTTCCAACAAATATTTTAATATAAGAGAATATAAAACAAACGAGTTTTGTATAGGTCTTTGAACCCAAACCAGTTGGGAACATAATTCGAGTGGACACTTTAGCTAATTCATTTCACCTTAAATAATTTGATTTATAAATATTTAGATCCTTTACTATTTCGTTATAAATATGACTTGTTTATAACTTCCTTGAATCTCATATGAAACTACCAAAAAATTATTATGTTATTAAATAAAATAATTTTAGTGTGATAAAAATATTTAATATTAAGCATTGTCTCTATATATATGTTGTGCCTAATAAATTTCGATCAATGCCTCACCAGCTCCGTGTAGAAATATTAAGGCGGCAGTAGGACTCTCAGGTTCAAAAACATCCGTGATTTCTTCGTGTGGCTTACAGCAGTATATCGAAAGGAAGCAAACTATTACACAAGCGATAGCTGACATATTTTCTTATACAATTCGTAAAGACAGACAGATACCTACTCCACTGTTTCTTGCAAAGAACTGGCTAAGAATCAAAACGTTACCTCTTTCAAACTATCTAAAGAAGGGCGTGGCGCCATTAATGGGCTGAAGATTTCCTTCAGTTAAAATGAATAGAAAGAAGAAAAATATCTAGTTTTCCTAAGATTTTAGAATATTAATTATTAACCTCTATGAAATTTTAATTTCTTAAAAATTTATATGTATCTATTCTTCTGTATGAGTATTTAAATCATACATCGTTAAAATAAAATGATGGACTCTATTGAAGTAGTGTCAAATGAATGATATTGGTGTCTGAAATATATTGAAGTATTTTAGAAAAGGATACAAATAATTCATTGCCTGAACACTCATACATATTTGTGATTATACTGTATAATCATTTCCATGTTAGTTAGTAACAAATTTATTTTTCCAAAACTTTGATTTTGAAATTAAAATAGTATGAGAATTTCAATTGTTTCCTCAGTAAGTTAAAAAAATCCTATTCATTTTAATCTCATTTCCAGTTTTCTTCACATTTTCCCCCACCATATCTTTTCCAAAACTTCAGATTTGTTTACTATCTTAAATTTACTGTCCAACTCTACCTTCTTCCTAATTCGTTGATCATCCACCAGAGGGTTATATAGTTATCACTATTATTTCTTCTCTGGAAATTGCTGATGTCTTAGATAATTTCTTGCGAACTACACAGTTTTAAATACTCATATGAAACTATTCCGAATTAATTTAACTTAAATTTTATTAAGTTTTAAATTAATTTAACTTTTTATGCTGGTAAAAATGGCGGGTCAAGTTCTCAGTAGAAAAACATATGATATAGGATGATAAAAAGGTTGAAGATGAGCATTGTTTTAGCTCGGAACGTTCATTGTAATAATAGATTTTATCGAGTAAGAAAAAGGTTAATGTTGTCCTTGAAATAATATAATTGATATCTGATAAAACGTGTTTTGCTATAAACTTTAGCGCCAATATGGTGACCATTTGGATGACAATTGTCTAAAGTATTCTCCTAAGAGGCCTATAATGAAAATTTATAATTAAAATAAATTACCTTCTTTGAATGGCTCAA
>NW_027104736.1:204519-216758 GCF_000696795.3 Halyomorpha halys
ATATATAAAAGCCCTTTCCCTGCCCACAGAATTTTTAAAGAATTATAAAAATTTTTCAACTAATGAAATTTTGATATAGGAAACATAAATATTTTTATAGGCCAAGTATATTGGAAACTTACTTTTTCTAATACCTATTTCATTGTGTTACATGCATTATATTGTACAAGTGTCTGTTGAGTTTTTATATATCTGGAATTGACTAAGTTGGGTTCCAACTTTTTTAAGAGCATTTGTGTTTATATTTTCTGATGTTCGGGTCCTTTGCGAAATCCAAGGTTTGCCTGAATCTGTAGCAGATATCTCCTGGATTGCTGTCAGCTGTGTCTGGAGCAAAATAATTCAGTAGACCAACTCCCATAATATTAATAAATGGATTAAGAGGTTTTGAAAATGAAACTTGAAAAAGGAAGAGTTCCTATACTATACAACACAATTTTTTTAATTTTTTTTTTTTTTTTATAAATTGACTTAATAATAACAGTACAACTATAATTAAATATCCGGGAATGGTATACCAAGGATGATTTTGGCAAAAAAGGACATCAATTTCATATGTTGCATTGACTGAAATCCCACCTTTACTAGTTTAGAAAAAAATATATAAATAGATCAATCACAACCTTGCACATCATTCATTACAAATCTATAAATTTCTCCTGATTCACTGATTGATACTATATTAGAAACTGTGTTGTCCTGAGTTAAACTGAAAGGAGAGGAAACTTGGAACTGAATAATGTGTTTTTAATTTAAACCATTGACCTACTTGGATAGATATAAATTTCAATCTGATTCGAGTTACTCCTGTATGCTGTTTATATCTATTTTGATAAATCAGCCGTGAAATGAAACTTGACCCTCCCACCATGATCAGAATAGGTTGGTTGCCTGTGGATAGCCCGCTCCTTTTTGAGAAATGACCAGACGGGGAAAAAACAGCCATGGATAAACCCTTCATTTGGGAACCCTCGTGCATCACAGCTACTCTCTATAAAGGGTATAATCTTTAATGGGGAACAAATTGTAGCTTGGATATAATTTTGGCTAAATCAGCTCCTTGCTCCTCTACCATTAGCCAAGATGCTTAATGTCTTTATCTAGTACTGAACCCAAGACCTTTTTAGATTGTTAGCGGTACAGGTTTTTCTTCTTTCACTATTATTTATACCATCAACATTTTTCATTACTTTCACGATCTTCCATGACAAATATTATGTAACAAAATAATTATTCAACTCTCAACAAAAAAAATTAAGATTATATTATAAATAAAATTAATGTAGCTTAGTTGCATTAAAAATATTTTAATTTTAGATCACATATTTTAAATTTTGTTTCTGAATTTTTATTTTTTAAAATATTAATTGTTTTTATTTTTATTTCCTATTTTATCTACATATGTTCAGCTATAATTTACTCAGAAATATGAAACCATATGGCATTACTATTGTCGCTTTAATGTGACAGATTGTCACACCTGCTATCAACTTTTATTATCAATTTTCATATTTATAAAAAATATATTATCGACAAATTCCTTATCTTTTGTAAACTAAACTTCCTATTGAGCAAGTAATGATAAATAAACCTCTAAAATTCATCTTTAATGGCAGAAGAAATAAAACATTTAAGAAGAATGAAACAGAAACTAGCAGGAGATCTCATGACTGTGACAAGCATTAGTAGAATCTGAGCTAATACCATGATTACCTAATATTTTAACTCATAAAATATATTTCAGAAAATATTTAAGACCAAAAATCCAAAATATGCATTTCCTATACTGTTTGTTTTTTGTAAGTTCCACATAAAAAAATATAATTTAAATTTCAACATGTGTTACTTTAACCTTTACAACTAAAAATCATTTATAGATTTATGTAAAAAAGTGTGGATATTTATTATGTCTTGTAATATCTGTTCAAAAGGATCATTCCCGCTAAACTTGCTATGCCACATAAATTCTGTTAAATAACTTCCTGATAAGTCCAAAAATATTGAATAGGAAGTAATCCTTGGTACTGGAGGAAGCCAATTTCTGTTTTTCGGCAACTATTATTTATGAAATTAAACTTATTACTTATTAAATAAATTTAAATTAAGCACAATACAATAGGTCAAAAAATGTGTAAATATGCAAATTTGATTTTATAAACATATGAGTTTAATAAATAATAATCTAATATTACATCAATAAATAAATTTTATAAATAGAATAAATAAATTAAAAATCGAAGATTTATTCATATTTTCCATTTTTAAGCATTAATGAAAAAATTTCAAACTATCTATTGAAAAATGATTTCCCTTATCTACCATTCGAAAATTTATATTAAAACAATAATCTTCGAATTCGGTTAAATTAAGAAGTATAAATAATAAAACATTCATTTTACATTTAAAGAATAATTAAATTTTGAAACATTTCCAGTCCATGTTTAGCTAAATTCATTTTTAACAGAGACAGCATCTTTAAAAACATATATCACCATGTGTTTACAACAATAACACTCTCTTACATCTATGAAAGAATTGATTTCTCAATGAATTGAAATAAATATTCAAGACCATCCTTATTAATAAAATGGGTTCCAAACCATTGAAATTTATAAGTAACAGATATTCCTGAGTGCTGCAATTTATTAGCTGTTTCTGTTATCCAGCTTGGCCACATAATAAAGTCTAAGCCTCCACTATACATATAAAGGGGAGGAAGTCTAACGCACAAATTATTTTCTTGAATGGGTATTTTCTAAAACAGAAATCAGAAAGAAACAAAAATTGATATTAGTTCATTTAATTTCATCCATTCCAATTTACATGATCCCAGAGAAGATATAGATTTTTAAAAAATCTAGGAGTTGTTACAATTAACACAATTTAATTAATCAATTATATTTTTTTTTTTTTTGTAATTTTCAATATTCAAATGTTGAAAACATATGAATATTGCTTATTTTAGCAAATTTATTGATGTCTTACTGAAAATAAAATCAACATAATGGAGTAATTCAATTAAAATAATGCAAAATCAAGTTTTTTACTATAGATCTAATAAATTACATAAAAAAATATATATACCAATGAGCAGTCCTACCAGAAGTATATGATACAGGATTTGGTCTCAACCATGAGAGGAAAAGAGCAGGCTCACCATGTGAGTTGCAGGCACCCAGGACAAGATTTTAAACACCAAAATTAGGTAGTAGTCTACTTTTTCAATAACAATGTCATTGACTTCAAATCTTTATGCTTCTGAATAAGTCTTACAATTTAAAAAAAATTTCTTTTTCAATTATACACTGTTCATCTACCATGCTTCGGCTGAAAGATCAAATGACACTAAACGTATTACAAAGATGGAATAGCCACTTCAACCACCAGTTCATTGAAAATCAGGCACATAAGCAAAGCTCCTTCTCCACAGTCATATTTTCCCTGGTCAAATAAAATTGCTGTAGATGGTTTCTTCTAAAAAAAGCAGAACTTTAGTTTATCTGAGTTAGAGAGTTGCTTGCTGTCTCCTCCCTTTTAGAGGAATCTTCCACTTTTTTTGACACTATTCTGTTTAGATAGTACAGACGATTTTTAGAAGATGCATAACATAATGAATACCGTTCCTCAATATCACTATACATATAGCATCAAGCCTGGAGCATGATTAGGTTTGTTTTTTTTAAATACAATTAAATTATTTTCAGACAAATAGGCAGAGAGTCTTAGAAGAATCCCTGGGTTATTCTGTAGATGGTTCCATTAGGCAAGCTGTCTTTACAGAAAGTTGATAACATGAAATATCAAGATTTCCAGCTAACCACTTAGGAAGAGACATCCAATACAATTATTAATTATAGACTCTAGGATACTCAACTTGATGATTTTTTTAAATGTGCCTCAGCATATACCTGGATCAGACTTGTGCCCAATGTGGAATGTACATGCTGCATTGAATAAAATGTATATTAAATTAAAAATAATTTATATTTATCAATGGTTTTCTTGAAAAATTAAGCAAACTTTTCAAGTTAACTTAGTACAATTTTTTACCTTGTATAAGACAGAGTTCAAAGGTATGTAGGCAGAGATAGCCCCGATACAACCTAAGTTTTTAGCATATCCATAGCCAAAATTAATGGACATCATTCCACCAGAAGAATAGCCAACTGAAAGATGAAACTAAGTATGAAGTTTGGTACCATAGCTAAAGATAGTTAATTCCTTAGTCTTATGTAAGTATAAAGTCCATAAGATCAATAAAACCTAATATTAATAAATAATAAGTTAGAACACCATGGACATCATGACCACTATCTCCAAAAAAGTATCATAGATAGTAAACTTATAATGAGCTGGCTTCAGTAATAGTTGATTACACTAGTCTGTGCAGTATTTGATAACTAAAAACTGTTAAGTGATAATAGATGATTTCAGAACTATTCCTAGTTTTTTTCTGTTGCAATGGTTATGTTGAAGAAAGGACAACATGCCTTGCTTCGTTTCACCAAACATACCTCTTTGTGGTACCACTCTTTACCGAATGTTAGAGAGCAAAAAGGTTGGTCAATGGTAGGGGGCTTGGAGGAAGGAGTAGAGAGTAATTATAACTCCTAGATTGATGCAAGAAATAGAAGGTAATCACTGGCTGCCTTCTGTAAGTTTATATTAAAACGGTGCACATTCCTAGTAAACCCATTTGAACTTGAGCTTCAAGTGCATGGCAAACCTTCCCCCCTCTTTTTGGCTTGCTTTGAAGGGGAGTAGGGTAAACCACAACCCCTTCTCCCCCACTAGCTGAGTGAACCACTTTGTAATACAATGTAAGTTGTACTGTTAAATAATGAATTTTTAAGTAATAAATAGAAAGGCAACATAGTAAGCTCTACTTACTCACTAATTTTGCTGTTACAAGTAAAAGTAGTAAATTTTCTTTAGTTTTTGTATAAAGTAGGCCAAATGTAAATTTTTAGATGTTACTTTGTACATGGTTAGTTTTTAATTTATTTTAATAAAATTGAAAAAGAACTAGTTCCTTTTTCCTGTTTTTTTTTTTGTATTTTTGTCATAGAAATATTCCTTGGTTGGCTGCAATAATCATAAATGAGTTAATGCACTTCTGTGGCATGGAACATGATCCTACTCAATAGAGATTTTTTTAGACTTGCTTTTTACATGAAGACAGCAATCAGGAACGCAGGCAAAGACACTGGGCTGTAAAAGTTTTATCTGAGTAGAAATATTTTGTATCTGGAACTAAAAATATTAAGCATAAACTGCTTGTAGAACCAAAAAAAAGTCCTACTTCCACCATTACATGTAAAATTTGGCTTAATTAATTAATTGGTAAGAACTCTACCGCAAGATGGGTCAAGCTTCAAGTAGCAATTAATTTCGCTTCATCACGCAAAAAAAAAAATTGAAAGCCAGAATTTTGGGTGGTCAGCAATCAAAGAAGCTATATTGGTTTTCAAGTTTCACTCCAACATGGCAGGTGTGCATGTACTCACTTATAAATAATGTGAAAACCGTTAATTATTATTGTTGTTGGTTAGAACCTGGCATTATTAAATGATTTGTATTTATGAAAATGTAGGCCCCAACCTCAACTGAAAAGGAATTATTTGTGTTTTTATTATCTCATCGACATCTGTGATCCAATTAAAGTAGTATTGATAATGGTGTATTGTTATTTATAAAAAAAGAGTATGAGTGAGTCCACATGGAGTGTGAAAATTGTGAGAGTTTGAAAATTAATGAATCACAGATTTGATACAAGAAACTATAATTCATATTTTGTTTAAAAAACTAGAGATAAAGAAAATGAGCCTCAATTTTAGAATCAGTATAAAATATTGATACAACATATCACTTATTTAAAATAGATTATCTGGCAAAAAATTTCAATATTTAGATTGGTATTAAAAACTTCCATATTAAAAAAAACAAACAAATAAATACAAGTGATCTGAAAATATAATATTTTTTAAAAATCAAGTTCACATTAAAGCATTGTACCCAAGCAAATCTTCTTGTGTGATATTCCTGATGCTACTTGCTGTTCTATCAGTTTTTCAAGCTGTTTTGCAGAATTTTCCATTTCAGATGTATTAATAACATGATTTCTAACAAGTGAGTTAAAACTGTACCATACATTTGTAATCTAAAATCATAAAAAAAAAAATTAATAATATGAGAAGAGAGTTGACTGGTTGGTGACCTTTTTAGGTAATTTAGTGAAAGTTAAATATTACCTATCTATCTATTAATGGAATACTCGGACTATTTAAATATGAATACGGGACTGTATGGAAATTTTAAAATGAATATATAAGCAAAGCATAACAAGTATAGTTCAAAAAAGAAGCACACAAATAAACAGACATTGGCCAAGCAGAATAAAGATAGAAGGAGAACAGTGTTATTATCAGGTTAATTTTGTATCGTTTGTGGGAGATCATAATGAAGTAAATGCAGTTACCATGTTGAAAATCATAAAGATTTTGGAAGCTTACATGGCAAATACCACTTCTTTTAGGAAGTAGAAGTGTTTATGTTTAAAATACAGAGTCTAAGATGGTTATGACATCTCCATAGGATGCACAATATACGGGTAGCTAAATGTTTATAGATGCATAACCCAGATAGGGCATGCCCAAGAGGCAGAACAAAAGCAAGGTTGCAGGACAATGTTAGATATGACATCCAAAAACTCTGAATTAATATCAATATGGCAGTAAATTGTAACTAGTGTGAAATACTTATTGGACAGGTCAGTGGCAGCTTTAAGTGGTTATTGTTCCAATAAAGAAGAAGAAGGCTTGGCAAGTTGAATTCATAATAGGTCAGCTTACATTGCTTCCTTTCTTCCCCTCTGGCTGGTTTTTGTCAAACTCTCTGTTTGACAACTTGTCTGTTGTCAAAAGTAGAGAGAATAAAAATTAATAAAAATATATAAAGAAATAAAAAACTTTCCTTGGTAGGGTACCCTATAATACCTAATCCATAGCAAATAATAGTCTAGACTTGGACTTTTCTATACTCAAAATGGAGGTCCATAAAATGATTCTGTAAGTTATATTGATTAATTTTATGTTAATTTACATTTTTAAATAAGGAGATGAACCTTAAACAATTGATTTTAAAATTTAAAAGTTGTAGTGTTAAATTTAAGTAATTCCTTTACTATCAAGTACTTAACTTGATAATAAATATTCAAAAGATTGTAACATTAATCAAGGAAGGATTATCAATGTAAGCAAAAACCATTAAAACCAGAAAAAATAGCATCAGAAATAAAAGTATGTTACTTACCAGTATTTTATTTAAAAAAAATTAGGATGTTAGGAAATAATAATGAAACAAATTTGTCCCTTCTTGAATTTCATCCCTTAGAGATAAGAATCTTTCAGATTAATTTATCTGTATGCTATAACTAAATATGTACAGAGAATCTAATACATTCTTGATACTGTTCAAATATTGTTAATATATGCCATTAAATAAATAAATAAACTACTCAGGTTATTCGAAACTTTGATGTTAGTATATTAAAGGATTTGTCAATCATTCAATCACTCATGATTATCTTTATGATTGAATCCAAATGTCATCATTGAATGGGCTAAATTTGAATGACTTGGAGCAAGAATGTGACAATTGCCACTTTGAAGACAATTAGAATTTTGTACAAAATGCTTTTATGTTTTTCTATAAAGCTATTGTATTACTCAGCCTCTTAAATTGGGTACCCTTAATTGGGTAAAAATCTGGTGGTCGAGCGTGATTCTGACCAAATCACCTCCTTGCACAACTGTCGGCCTAGTAACAGTACTTCTTTATAAAGTACTGACCCCCTGACCCTTAATGGGTTGTAGATTTAATTTTTTTAATTAATTGCATTCTTTTTTCTAACCTCATACTTCCAACATATTTACCAATAATATTATGTAATTTGGTCTATATTAAATATTTCACAGGAATTATAAAATCATTTGAAACTGCTTTACAGTGTATATTCACTATACTATATACACACCTTCATCAAAAGTATATACCCTAGGATCACCTCTCCTAGCTAGGCACCATGGAAGAAGGTATGTATAAGAATACTGAGGAGGCAGACCCTCCACCTAAATCAGTGGCAAATGGCCTAGTTAACCACCTCACTTAAAATATAATAATTATGAACTTTCAACAAAAGATAAAATGTAAACTGATAAAAAGCAAAGATATGGGCATATAAAAGGATAAATCTTATAGATTAGACATGGAATGTTAATAGTTTGTTTAGGAAGGGTGATGGCAGAAACCTAGAAAGAGATATAGACTGTATTAATAATTACTTCTTGGTCAATAGCAATAACATCATGAACCAGTTCTGTCTTAGTTTAGTCTTGATAAAGAAGACATTGTAGCACACACTCCCTAAACACAAGGCTATAAATAATTAGAATAAATAATAAATAATAAATAATTAGAGAATGTGTACAATCTGGAGTCTAGCTGTTCCATAATTTCTCCCTGATTTCAGTATATGCTCCCACTGAGGATAAAGATGAGAAATAGAAGTGAACACCTTATATGAAACAATAGTGAGGTACTTTGAACAGCTGCTTTACTGAGTTGCAAAAATTATGCTTGGGGATTTAAGTGCTAAAATAGGCAAAGACGACCAACCATTAGCCTCCACAGGAAATGACATATGACAATGGTTAGTAGTACACTTTTCCTCTACAAAGAATGAATCTCTTGTAATAGATTCATAAGACAACCTGATATCAGCTATGACAGACAGAAAATCAAATAGAACATACTTCTCTGAACAGTAGACACTTCACAAATTGACAGGATAGATGGAGCTTTCAGAGGTAGAATCAAACAAAGCATGGCTCCCAGAACAATTGTTACTTTGTTAGTTTTCTGCATTACTTTGTTAGTTTTCTGCATTCTTACAGTTGAAAAACTAATTAAGAATCAAGTTAAGATGTTAAAAATGGAAAGTAATCGTATAAGTTTCCTGGAAGCTGCTAGTGTGGAACTCAGACATATCTCTGATAAAGAAAGACAAGAATATTCAGATCAACTGTGCATCAACACAAAATAGGCAAAAACCACAGGGAAGACATCAGAAGAAGTCACAGATGTGTAAGAGATAAAATAAAAAAAGACTGGTTGAATCCATACTGTAAAGCAGCCGTCACTGAAAGGAATGAGTGACTAGGAAAACTAGGAGTACGATTCAGCTTCATCAAGAAAATGTACAATCACAAAGAATCTATGGTGGATAAAGAAGCATGCATTTGAACTGCGGGAACTGGAAGATCTGTAAAAAGCTTTTGACTATGGTAAATAAAGAAATTTTATCAGCGAATTATGGCTAACAAAAGCAGGTAGGTAAAAGCTACACTTGTGTTGGCTGGAGGACGTCAAGGAGAACATGACATGGGTTTCGTATTCAAAGATGCAGGAGCCGTGCTCAGGACAAGAAGGAGTGGAAGTTGATTGTTTAGAAGACCTTTGTTCTCATAGGATCATAGACTCTTCTTTAAGTTTTTGAAACACCACAGAACAACTTCAACTGCTTTTTCTAAGAAATACAGATCTCTTAGAAATGGGAACAACAAAGTTCTCCTGATAAAGAGGAACAAGATATGGGTTGAAAAGTCACTTGTTTCTGCAAACAGGCCTCTATTTAATTATGCAATTGATAAGTCAAAATTTAGGAAGCTTACAAATTAGCATTCCACTTGATATGGTGGTAATGAAAATGGTAATTATAGAATAAGAGAAATGACATTTTACCTGACCATTCCATGGAAATGCAGGAAACTCAACAGCACTTGCTGTTGGAAATATCAATCTTGTGTTTGGAAATTGGGAAAAGTTACCTATATAGCTTTCCACAATTTCTCTCATTTCGGGGCCACTTCCTCCTGAAAAGATGTAAAATTCAAGCAATAAATTAGTTCAGATACTTCTTTGTGTCATATATCAAACATTTAGTGGATAAATCAGACAGCGTTTGGTGACCCCGTGTACTCCAGGGATTGTAAGTATACACCCCCAGTAATCTATACTCCCTCATAGGTAGTTACCTCAATAGGAACAGGAGTATCAGGATCAGGGGTAACTACTACAAGGTCGAGAGAAAAATTGAAAGAGGATATCCGTAGGGTTTGGTCCTAGGACTAGCATTGTGGAAGCTAGTATTCGATAAGTTGCTGGGGGAACTAGAGGAAAAAGGGTTTCTTGCCATGGCCTATGTCAACGATCTGACAGTCATCGTGGCCAAGAACAGCAGAGCTAGACTAAAGACAAAAGTGGAGAGGTGTGTCAGACTCGTAGAATAGTGGTGCATGAAGAGGAAGTTGAGTATGGCAGTTGGCTGCTGCACTTTGGAAAGAACATCGACCCCCGGTGCCCTAATTGCGGAGTTCCTGAAACAGCAGAACACATAGTAGTAGATTGCTCTGCCATGGAAGAACACCAAGCCTGGCTGACGAGAAATACCGGGATTTTTGCCCTCGCGGAGTCGGACTTCTCCCATTTGATGGAAGAAGGGAATTATCCCTTCAGCAGGGAGTTTATTTACAGGTGGAAGGAGGTGGTGGGTCCAACTCATTTCACAATGAGAAGAGCTTGACCCGACATCGGCGAGCCATCTGAAGCGGAGGAAGCTTACTCAGTCTGAGGCCAGGAGGGCTGGACCAGACTGGCAACTGCAGGAGGCACCCAGACAGATGCGGACCAGGAGGACCAACCAGACGGATGCAGTGGACAAGGTGCAGCCCCATCAGTAAGGTGCTCAACCGAGCGCTGGGCTGCACCACAGTAAAAATTTGTTCCCAATAATAATTAAAAGGAACCCCCTAACATTGTTATTGTTATAGAGAATTTATAAAAGAATAAAAAATAAAACTTTTGAATTTATTAAAGAATAAAAAAAAACTGTTTTTGGTAACAGTAGCATGCGCAAACCACACAGATGCCAGAAATGGTAAGGGAGGGGGATAAAAAAAAAAAAGATAAATCACATAGTAATTATTAACAAACAATAAAGCAGAAACTGTTCTCTCCATAGCTGTTTTTTAGAAATTGACTTGCCTGCATTTTAAATCAGAATTCAACAATGATACAACAGAATCACCACTTTCAAAAATTAATTTTCTTTTCTTTTTTTTTTTTTTTTTTTTTGACTTAGAAAGATTCAATTATTTAGCAAATCTGTCCAAATATAGCAGTTTACAAAACATACTTGTAATAAATATAAATAACTTCACACATTAATTTTGAATACATAGACTAGTAGTTGACTACTTTATCAATAATAAATATACAGGCCTTAGATTTAATTATGTAAAACCAGTTTTAGAGGTGAATAAATCTAAGTGAAGCCATGGTCAATCTATAAGTTTTCAGTCATACCTGCTCCATGTAAAAATATCAGAGCTGATGTTGCCTTCTGTTCAGGCTCTACTATCTCAGTAATTTGCATGTAAGGTTCACAGCAATAAATCCTGAGGTAACAAGCTGTAACACATAGTACTACTGTGTACATACTACACCAGTGGAGGTCTCCAACACCCAGCACCTCTATCACCAGTGCATTGTAGGATCATATTAATTAAAGCTAACCACATATGATTTACATAATTAGATACCATTGTTCAACAAAATACTCACCATCCTTTATTTTTTTTTATAATGACAGAAAATTTAAATAATTACATAAAGATATATTCAGAGGTCACCTAATTTACATTATTTTTACACATAATCAATACTTTCAAGTTTATTCCAGAGTTAAAAAAACAAATGAATACAGTATAACAAAAATATTATTACGATTATTTGTTCATGAACAAAATTAAGGAAATCTTAGTAATAATTTCATAGAAACTATTGATATTTACAATTTTTTATTATGATTCATCAATCATTCTCATTATTATCTATGAATCGTTGCTCAGAGTTAAAGAACGTTTTTAATGAGATATTTTAGGATATAAAATTACTTGATAAAATTTAGTAGGGTAAAATTGTTGATATAATGTATTTTGGTAAAACTAATTAATTATTATAATATTTGGTCTAATTTTGTCCTTAAGCATCAGCCGAAATGTAACCCCCACAAGAGTTTAGTTGCATTCATATTTACCCAGACCTTTATTAGAATAAAAGGCTTAATAATTAAACAATATTAAGCAGTCTCAAGAAAGTGTTAAGATTATAAATAAAGA
>NW_027104736.1:216933-231610 GCF_000696795.3 Halyomorpha halys
TATATATAATTATATATATTAAAACCACAATCTGTTACTTCCTTGTAAGAAAAATGATCCACAAATTCAAATTCTGAAATTTTCATAAAATTTTTAGTTTTTAGGAGCCCTTGATTATGCCATGTTAAAAACAACTTCTTGAATGGATTTAAGCCTTCACATCATGTCAAGGAAGTAATTCTTGAGAAAGGAGTTTTTTTTTTTTTTTGTATTTTAAAAGAAAAAATGTGATAAAATGCATTAAATTGTTTTCATAATCTTTTTAAATTAAAATAATCAGTATTATGAATAAATTGGTTTAAAAATAATTAATTTATTGTGGTACTTAATTTGTTATTAAGAAGTTTGTAATGATATTGCTAAACATTTTCTTTAAAATTAAAATTTATTTTTAACCCTTCATTTTTCTCTTAATACATCAAAATTCTTGTTGAAATTTTTCTGCTCCCGAGAGGCTTATGATGTAGAGATAACTTTTTTTATTTTATTCTCCAGGTTTTGATCACTAATTATATCAATATACTCACTAATTAAGGTTTATTATGATTACCAATGAAATCGTGATGATATGAATGATAGACAATGAATATATAGTGGGTTGAATAGATTTGAGTAATTAATAACTTCTAACATCTACTACTGTTTGTTTATAATACAAAATCTTCTATGCCATTTAAGGTCAGTAGCCCTAGTACACTATTTTAACCAATTGGGATTTGGCCCCAAAAAAAGTGATTCGAGCTATATTTTGTGTTGTAAACTTTATGATTCCGATAACTTTTATCGAATATCAGAGAATGTTTGAAGATGATTCACTATTCAAAAATTTTGGCTTAAAATATTAAGCTTTTTTTTTTAAAAAAAAACACATCCATAAGCGCTAGTTTTAATTGAACTATTTGAATATAAACCTAAATTGTTATTCAGCTTCTGTGGGGATTTCTAGATTCTAATCATAATTTTAATTGCTGCACAAGATAACTATAGTGAGTTTCTTGTATTCATAATTTTTATTTTGGTAAGTATATATGAAATTAAGTAAAACTTAAAAATATAATGTAATGTAATGTATAATGTAAAAAATATAATTAAATAAAATATTTTATTTTTTATATAAAAGTATTTAAATTTACAATATATTTGTCCATAATTACAAAGTCTAGAGCACATAAAGTATAAAATTATAAGTTTGATCACTTAGGTGATGGTCAGTTCTATAAACTTAAAAAGCCCCTGAACTGCAGATTTGGTCAGCTTATGTGTAGTTCCTGACATGACCTTCAGGGAAGTGGGTATTCCTGCAGATCTGAACAATTTTGCAGTGCTTTCAACCCATGATTGCCTTACAAGAGGATCCAAGGTACCTATGGAAAAGTAGATGGGAGGCAGTTGTCTGCCAACACCTTTGGGTGTTGTTAGCAGCCTCTGTAACAATAAATCATGTTAATGTAATGTAAAATAAGCTAATGAGGTGTTGATAGTTGAACGTAGATTAATATGTGGAGAAGATGGTCTGTGGGTGCGGTCAGCAAGTAAACAAAAAATTATTTATTCGTGCTGACATTTTGACCTGAATTTGAGGTCTTCATCAGGTCTGTGAGTGTATGTGGATGGTTGTTATCACGTCGTTGGCCTCTTTAGTCGTTGGCCTGTTAGGGGATTTGTAATGAGGAGTTGATGGTTGATTAATATGTAGAGAAGATGGGTGGGGGGTGCGGTTAGTAAATAAATGTAATAACAACCGTCCACATACACATCACAACACCAAACGTCCTGACGAAGACCTGAAATTCAGGTCAAAATGACAGAACGAATAAATAACTTGTTTAATTGCTGACTACATCACCCGACCTTACCTTCTCCACATAAATAAGCTAAGTTGCTTTACTGGAGTATATCAATTCTTTAAATTATAGTTTCCAGTTCCATAATCCATTCTTTAAGTAATTAATTTACTTTAGAACATAGATCAAAAATATAATTGTTTGTTATAATACTGGATAATAATTCATTTTCAGAAAGAAAAAAATAATAAAGAGCATTTATAAGGAAGGAAATAAAGATCAATTCCGAGAAAGATTATTGTTATAGATTAATTGAAAACTGAAAACACATTCAGTTCACTGATAATTGTTTATAAATAAAAAAAAGTATAAATACATTTATTATGAATTTAGAAGATCAAGGGACTGATGAGAGGAATTCCTTCAATTAGCATCAGAGGAGCAGCTAATAGGCTAGCTAATATGCTTTGTAAGATTTGCGGATCTTCATGATTCAATTAAGTTTGAACAGTATCTCATGCAATAGAAAAAGAAAAATAACTGTAAAGATACCGAAAAAAGCTTGGAAGTCGTTGGCAACCATGAAGACAATACTCCAACACATCCGAGATCCTTTATATACTCGTATCCCATGTGCAGTGCCATACTACCTCCTCTGGAGAATCCCACTACAATCATAGTGAATGAAGATATTTTAATAAATTTTGATTTTAATATTATATTATAAAAATACTAATAAGTAACATATTTTCTAATATATTAAAAAGTAACAAAGTATGATATTAAGTGATAATTGTATTAAGTATTAAGAAATTATTTATATTCAGGATTGTTGATAAAAATATTATTTTTTCTTATATTATCAGTATAAGTAACCTTCTGAATTCATAAAACGATTTTTTTTAATTATATCAATATATTCGTTGGTTTTTTTTATTCTTTCCCACCGATTTTTTCTCAATAATCAATTTTGTTATTGGAAAGAAAACATTCATTCTTCTTCGTCCTTCATTTTTTTTTAAAAGTAAAGTACTGTCATTAGTTTAATTGCATAGCATTTTATTTTATAACTCACCAAATTATTTCCGATTATCTTCATTAAATTCTTTGCTCAAATTTTCTTTTTATTGATCGCTTAAATTAGTCATAATTAATAATCAATGAATGAAAATCGTTGCAATAATATTAAAACATTGATGTTAGTTGGGGGTTATACATTTATATTACATAATATATTATTATAAATCACTAAGAGGGTACCCCTAAAAAAAATCAAGTCTTTATCCCAGCATTTTAATGCGTTCTTCATCAGTTAAACTCAATTTTTATGACCCATTTTAACAGTTACACCTTACATGTAAAATAAAATATAACACGGAAAACACTAGAAACTGTTTAATACAATAGAAATATATAGGGATGAGTGTTATTAATTTGAAAACTAATTACCGACGCAGATCCTGTGAGGAGGTACTCCTGATCGTATTTGTTCATCGACAATTCTCTTTAGTTCTTCAGCGGATTCTTCTATCTGCCGGGTGTTCTCGACGGAATTCAGTCGGAATGCATTTATATCGTACCAAGTGTTCGATAACTGAAATATAATTTGAGATTTGATTAATTTAATTTAAAAATGTAGATTAAATTTTCATATTTATAGAAAATTTGAAAGCAATTAATCAGCCATTTCAGTTTTTCCTAAGCTCTAAATTGGCAATGCAGTTTACCTGAAATTCACAAAAATAAATTCCCAAATTTCGATTTATTTTTGTTCGAAAAAAAGTTTGGTTTATGAAAAACTATATTTCAGGAACTATTAGATGTACAAATACCAATTAACACTAATACTAAAGCTGAATTAAAATTTAACGTGATGAATGTAGTTGATAATGTTTATTTGCGTAAGAGCGACCCTTTTCACGATATTCGCCAAAATAAATTCACATGATAATGATTTTTCGTTACTAAAAAAAAAGTTCCTTTTTAAAAACTGTATCTCGAGAACTACTGGACCTAAAGAGCTCTATTGAAGCTGTTTTACAATTTACTCTAATTCAAATAGTGTGCTATGAAATTTAAGAATATGGTGCTACGAATAAAAAATGAACGAACTTTTTGATTTTTTTTTTAAAATTAAATAAATATCAGGTGGCGTGCACCTTAAATACTTCAATATTTACTTCTCAATGGTATTTGCTGTATCCACTGTAAGGTAAAATTTGAACCTTTCTCTAACAGAAAATGAAGCACATTTTTATGTTCTGTAATAAATTTTTTGTAACTTCTGGAACAGCCCCCATTTTTTATTTCCTCTTACCGTGGTTTGGTTGAGTCATCAATATTGGTTCTTGACTATATATAAATTTCATTGAAGAAATCGAAAGTTTGTGTGAAATAACTTTTTTGTCTCCTGTTCGGCTCTTGTACTATGAAAATGTCTATTTTTTTTTTTTTCCAGAAAAATCCATTATTTGATTATTTGAGCGTACCCATCAATCCATAATTGGATATGTATACAATACCATACATTAAAAATTTCTATTTTTCAAATAATAATTATCAATAAACAAAATATTAGTTTAAATAAATATTATTAGTTAATTTTAGCACTTTAGAGACTAGTAATATTATAAAGTACTTAAAGCTGAATCTCAAACATTTCTTTTCTGTTTGGATAGACCCTTCAGAAGAGCAATAACATTTACACAGGTTTTGCGGTTTCTATTGTACTTGTCCCGCTAACCCAGAATAATATATTTTGGGAAAATAAATATAGCCAACAACAGTACTACCACGTTGAACATAGTCTCGTCGGTTCTCGTTTGATTACCGCAGTTAAGCAACGTCGGGCATGGTTAGTACTTGGATGGGTGGGTGACCACCTAGGAAAACCGCCGTGATTTTTGCAAAAAAAAAAAAAAAAAAGACCTCCACACAAAAAGGCACATAATGAGGATGAGAAAGAAGAATAAGAATGAAAATAAATAAAGAATATCTGAAAAAAAACAATTTTTTTTATGTGATATAACGGGTAAAGTCTATAAACTACAAAAATTTTTTTTCTACTGGGTCTGGCAAATACCTTAATTTCATTTGAGTTCCACTGCCTTTAAATTGATTAAATAATTGAAAAATTTATCTAACAATAATCTTGTTTTCTGAATTTTTTGTGTTTAATTGACAAAAGACCAAGCTATTCATTATTTTAAATACCTTTTCTAAGCACAATGAAATCCAATTTTTCGATTCGAGATTTCAACATTGAGGAAAAAATCCATTTACTTAGGGAGGTTGAAATAATAATAAATATCACCACTTCTAAAGAGAAAGAAAAAATACATGTTCAAAATCGATTATTGCTAGCGGTATTTCGTAAATTCGTTTTCTGAAATTGAACCTACGATTTTTATCTGAAATATCATCTCTAATGTTGTATTTTAATTTATATTCATACGTTACTTTATTGAAAGTTTTCAAATGTACAATTATATGCATTTAACGTTAAATATGTAAAATAATATTTGGCTGATTGTATATGTGTACACTAATTCGTATAAATATTTAATCAGTTATTCAAAAAATGCAATTAGATAAAAATTCAGATTTCGATTATTAAAGCAGTAAATTACCTGCTTTCTTTTTTACAGTTTATTACTAAGCCTTAAAACCAATATAACCATTGCACTGTTTGGGTATATACTGACATTAAGGCTAAAAATTGGCGAGCACTTCAAAAACCACCTTTTAAAGGAGTTGAAAATTCTAGATTGATGTTAGCCATTTTTTTTTTTTTTTTTTTTTTTTTTTTTTTTTTTTTTTTTTTTTTTTTTTTTTTTAACGATCGCCACACCTTGACCTTAAAAGTTTGGAAGTGACAATTGATGGTGTATTTTTTGAGCTTGTTATGTTTTGAAGAGTACATAGCCCCTTCTACGTCTAAGTATCTCAATTATTATTTGGATTTTGAGGTTAGAGTACCTCACATCAGCTAGATAGGCACTTACCCCCGTCATCACCATTAAAGATTCAAAAAATGTTACTAATAAATTGCTGTTAATAAGGCACTTATTATCTACTTGTACCTCGTTATCGAAGAGTTTAATGACCAAACAATTATTTGTTTACTATTCCTACTGCATTAAAAGCATATGGAAGGATTTAGTTGTGATTGTTTCATTTATATCAAAGGATACAATACATATAACTCAAATCTAATTGATATTATTTAAGTAGATAGTTTACATGCCTGTCCATTCCAAGGAAATGGAGAGAATCTGATGGGCCTGGCGGTTGGGAAAACAAACCTCAGGTTGGGTACGTCCGAGAAACTGCCGATAAGTTTCTGAACACTTGTTTTCGCCTCGGGCCCACTTTCCCCTGAAACAAACAAAGTTATATTCATTAGTGAAAAATATCTCTAATATACAGAAAACATTAAACATAATTTAGTCAAATCTCAGGTATTGTAAAATTTCTGCATTGCAGACTTTTGACAAAAATGGGTAAAATATTGGTAAGAAACTTCCCTTATGAAAGGTTAAACAAATTGAATTTCATTTATTTGAAATACGATGAGGAAATTTATTCTAAAATCAAATATTAGGCCATTATTACTGCTGTGCTGCAATTAATCATTTAATTATAACTATTACTTCTTTAATTTATTGTCTAGTTAAATTGATATTTTAATTTACGTTTAAGATCACTAATTGCGTGCCACACCGTGGATTTGGATCTTGGACTGCCTAAAAATGAGACATCTATTATGATATAGATATCATTATTAAAATGAGACATAAATTTATTTTGTTCTTTTTAGGTTTTGCATACTAAATAATACAAAGCATCTGTTACAACATGAAAAGTGTTAAACTGGCTTTAGGCTGAATTGTTAGATAATTGTCTCCTCTTCAAACGGTGCGGGTACCTCCATAACGCTAGTGGTTACATCTCCCGCTTACCTTCGTTATATTATATTTACTACAAGGACTGCAAAAGTTTTCTTAGCCCTTAGATATTACAAAAATAATTATATACGTCATTAATTTGAATGAACAAATAATATTTCTTTTTATTATTTCAGGAGTAAGACATATAAAATTTATAAATCCTCTCCTTCTTTTGTATTATTGTCATGTAAAAATGGAAAATATCTCTTCCCATTAACGACACCATCATGAATCAACTAAGAGGACGATATATATTATCTTAGGAAAGTGGTAAAAGATGCGAGAAACATGCGAAATCTCTCTCCTATCACCTTTTAATGGCTACATGGGTGGTTCGACATGGCAGTGAAAGGTGCCATTTCTTTGGTACGGAAGAGTACAGGAAGCAAGCGAACCCGAAGACAGCGTACTGAATAAAGCCCACGGCGTCGTAGGAGAATTCAATAGGGTCCATTATATCCGCAACAGGGAAATCAGGAGTTGATATCTCTTCGCTTAGATCCTCTTCGTAGAAGCGAAGCTTAGTCAATATTCAGCAAAAGATACTACGCGATTCCTTATATACCAACATTCTCAAAGAGGACATAAAAAACTCTAAACAATAACAAAAACAAAAACGATTACGCAATCACATACAAAAACAGAGCGACTTTATCCAAACTTTACACCAATACGAAAGACAAAGACATAATAGAGCTACTATATATTATTGATTGGAGATGGACGGGGGGGGCGGTCAGCGAAGAACAACATAAATAAACAAAAAAATATTTATTTATGGCGACGCTTCGACCTGAGTTTAAGGTCTTCATCAGGGCTATAAAACAAAAGAGATAACACCAACATTTAGAGAAACATAAAATTGAAAAGAAATAGTATACAAACAAATTTGGAATTATACAAAATATTAGTAGAGGCGTTTGTAATTCTAAATTCGTTTGTATACTATTTCTTTTCAATTTTATGTTTCTCTAAATGTTGATGTTATCTCTTTTGTTCTATAGCCCAGATGAAGACCTGAAACTCAGGTCGAAACTTCGGCATAAATAAATATTTTTTTGTTTATTTATGTTGTTCTTTGCTGACCGCACCCCCAACCATCTTCTCCAATCATCAATCTACGTAAACTGTCTTACACCTCATCTTACTATGTATTATTGTGTATGAAATTTCCTGTAAGGAGAACAGCGGCAAATCCTATTTCGGTACCTTAGGACAGTATATCAAAAGAAGGGTATATCAACACAAATATAGTCTTACCTCTATAATAAACTACCACAACAAACCTCACCAAACTGCTCTCACTACACATCTTAGACAAACAGGACATGAAATCAAACTTGATACACAAAAAATGATACATCGAGAAAAAAACAACTTTAAGCGAAATTGAAAAGAAAAGATTACTATCATAGTCAGATAATAATCATAATCACAATGATTAGTAGAAGAAATTATTTGTTCTAATAAACTGTTTGTTTTTTCATTGTAGGGTCCAAATATGCAAACAATAAAGTTGCGAAATGTCGCCTAAGTATTATTGACTGACCCTCATGACCCGCAAAAATATATATCTACAACATTCAAGAAAAAAGTTATCAGTATAAATCTATGCCAGTATACTTGGTAAGAGACCACGTGTGTGTTCCTATAATACAGGAAACCTCAGCGCGATGTTTAATGAAACATTTCTTGCATTTAATATGAGTAATATGTTATCGCGGATAGAAAGGTGAGACGCTCGTCGAGTACGAATATTGCAATATTTACTAGACAAACGGTTTAAACTGTCAATCCATTACAAAAGACTGATCTACATGACTATTATAAGGCCTATCTGGACATACGGAGTTGAGCTTTGGGGCTCAACTAAAACATCAAATTCCTACCGAATTCAATCCTTACAGTCCAAAATCCTTAATGCTCCTTACTTTGTCACGAATCAAGTCATCCATCAGCACCTCAATATCTCATATGTAGCCGATTTGGCCAGAACCAGACACCAATCCTTCCATGATAAACTTCCCAAACACCCAAATCCACTTGTTTCTAACCTGGCTTCTCCATCATTACCTAATAATCCTCCTAGGCGTCTGAAAAGAAGACGACCTCGAGATCTTCTCCTCTAGAAATGTTATTGGAGGTCTATCAATGGGTAAATTCTCCACATGTTTGTATCATGTCACTATGTCACCTACAGCAAATTTACTCGTTGTATATATTTTATACAGTTGTAAATAATAATAAATTAATTAATTAAAAAAAAAATTAAAAACTAATTATGATGAATACTAAAACAAAAGTGCAACTAAATAAACAAAAATCTGATTTCGTAACAGCTGTAATAGGAATAAATCTATTGAAATTTCGAAAATCCTTATCTTAAAAATATAATTGTTTGATCTAGAATAGGACTCGCACATACTCATTGGCAAAATCATAATTAATTGCTGATTAAGTAATGATATTTTTCTTTACTACCACTCTAACTCACTCTTCTGTCTGGGTTAGTGGAAAAAAAATTTCAAATTCTTTTGGTTTGCGAAGTGCTATTCTTTGAACCTTTCAATTTTCGCATTAATCAAAACGGACATCAGAAAGGTGACAAAATACACTGAATACTTTCATTAGTGGGGTATGGTCTTTTGCAAAAGTAGAATATTAACTTTGTTATTAAGCAGAAAGTTACTTTGTTAAAATAGTATATGAAAATAGAGCGAGTATGTCATACTAACGATTCTTTCAGTATTGTGACAGTACTACAGGAAAATGTCACGTATGTACGATAGAACTGGGCCTTTATGGTGAGTATTTTTTTGAAATATAGAAAGCGAGATTTAATATTTTTAATGAAACGTTCTATTGCAAAGTCAGCCTATTAATTTATCTAAATTAATGCATATTATCTATTATAATATAAATTTTACTAATAGGCCAAATAATGATTCAATACGGGATTTCAGAGTCGAGGTTCGAATTCAATTCGATCCTCGAGGACTTTTGAAAGCCTGGTAATTGGATTTTTTGATGTAACACAAAATTGTCAGATATAATACCTCGTTGTCAGCCAACACAAAGGTTGCGAATTTCCCCCTAATGAGCAGCGTACTCTCCCATTCAAAATTGTCGGCGTTATTTGATGTTTGTTTTTTTTTTATAAGAGACTTAATTCGATAATTGTCAAATAGATGACAGCATAAAAGCTATTATAGAGTGTTCCTTCAAAGCCTCTTTCATAAACTAACAGACACTTAAAAAATTCTAAAAGTTGAGAAAATCAATGGTGACAAGCCTGGGAACATCTTGGAAGCCAAAATAATGTTAGGAACAACAGGACCGCTGTTGGTCGTTTGGAGGATTGCAGAATTTGAATGGTACAGGAAAGGATCTGTCCAGTAAATTAGTTTAAAATTTAGCTGTACCACGAAGTAAATGTAAGGAGGACCCTCACCTCCGGACTCAAATAGTTGCTGAACGGATAGCTCATATGTAAAATTAAATATAACAGGTAACCTTTAAATACCAAAGGTAGCAAAAGGTAAGACACAACACGAATTACTTTTCTTTCTACACAGTAATGCACTACTAACTCACATTTTATTTCTGTTTTAGAGGGTTCGGAAAAAAAAAAAAAAAAAAAAGTAAATGTAAAATAATTTCTGTCAACCAATTCTTCATGTCAAAATGTTTGACAAATACGATGGTAAAAAGTTTACCTGAGAGTTCATAGTCCTGTTATCGCAGATTTCAAAAAATAGCCGCCAGATATTTTTAGATTCATTGCTTACAACTTCTAAAGTATTACAAGTAGCCGTAATATCATCATAAACTAATTAATATTGCGTTTAACGAGCTTCAATGTGAGCCCTAGTAGAGTTCTTTATGTTCAATAAGTCAATAATTATGCTATCATTAATAAATATTTTTGTAAAAATATGTTCTGTTTCAATCGCAAAAATTAGCTCTTGTCATTATAATGGAATTGCAAGTTTCGTTTGTCTAATAACGTAATTCATAATTCATTTTTTAACAAATAAAATACGTAATAATGAGTTGGAGGAGGTCTGTAGTATTATTTGCTTAAGGTGAAGACGGCTGATATACTATGTAAGTTATATATATACTATATAATGTAAGTAATATATATAATGTAAGTTATATACTGATATACTAAGTCAATGATATACTATGTATACGTCTGGTCGTCACACAAAAAAAATGATAAAATGACGCTTAATGGAGCGTCAATTTTTGGTAAAAGTGAGAAGCTTATGAAAATTTCGTTATCACTGCGCTTCAAGCGTTCTGTAACGAAGTACTCAATCCGAACGATTGTTCATGTGGCTAGTGCGTTGAAGAATATTTACCTTGAAGAATACTTACGTTTAACTCCCTGTGAAAGACGAAAAATATCCGAGACTGCATAATTATACAAAACCTGATATGCGAGGAAAAATGTTATAGAGAAAGCGTGGGCTTTATTAACCGAAAATTGATCATTATAGGTTAAAATTAAGATAATTATTTTACAATTACGTGAGTTTTTATTATTTTATGTATTGATATTTTATGATTTGTAAATATTTTAAATTGTGCGTCAAACTCAGAAATCTGAATAAATGGCATGAATCATCCTATATGAAATGTCAAAAATTTGGAGCTATGTTCAACTAATTTTCTTCGATAAAGAATATACGTTAATGCTTTACCCTTTTGATGGTGTTATCTAGTTACGACATAAGCGTCCGTGTTGGCAATATAACAAGTTTATGATATCCTCATCACCACTACTCGAAGAACTTGATCTTTGCGATCCACGGGAATGTGGAGACACATAGAGGCTACGATATGTATCCGTATAGAAGTGGAACGAGACAGCCAATCATTTTTAACAAGAGTGAAATGCATGGGACGCGTCGTATGGTCATCGACCCACTGAGGAATGTCCCATTGTATAATTTGACAGGACTTTGCGGATTCCGCTGAATGACCGAATTCAAACATGTCTAATAACTAAATCACAATTTATTCAAATTTTAAAATTATGTTCCTTCGAATTTCCGTTTCGTATCAACTGAAAACCGTTTCCAAATGACAGTTTTAACCAAATTTCTTAATTTGTTATTAGAACAACTATTCATTTATTCGCCTGAGACTGATCGATCTCTATTCAGGAAATCAAACACACATTTGTCTATTCGGTGAACTATTAGATACAGCGTTCATTGGACCAGGAGCCGATGCAAATTGAATACTTCTCATTAAAGTTTTATAAAGTTATGAAACGGTTATAAAACAGGAAATTAAGTCAGGATATAATCGAACAGACATCAGCAGTCTAAGAATCCCTCTGATCTAGTGAGGATATTTGTCGGTAGTTTCGTTTACAGTTTTCAAAGTTCTTTAAAGAGCTCTAGTGATGATGCTACAGTTTGTGAACAAAAGAAGGTTGTAAGCCTCAAAGGTACAAATAGTGTGAATTTGGCAACTCCACCTTCACCTTATCTTTGAATGATATTTTTCATATCTTGAAGAACAGAACTATTTCTAAAAATAATAAGGAGCACTAGAACTTATAGGGAGGTAATCGGAATTCCAATTTTTTTCCATTAATGTTTGATTAAGGAGGCTGATCCACAAAGGTTCCAAAATTATATTTTGTCGCTGGTTCACGCCAGTTGATTCTGTCAGTAAATCATTAACTTCAGTTATATAATTTTATATTTTTAACTAATAAAGCCAATTTTTAAGTCTTAAAACCATCGATCGTTTAATTATACGAGAATAATGTTGCATATCAATAGGACAAAATATTGTCATAATTTGAATGAGTGGTCACAATTATTCTTCCCGCCTAGCTAATCATCATCACTAATTGCTTGGCAGCAACCCACTCACCAACCATATATGACAATGAATTGGCAAGATCTCTCCGGAACCAACTGCAAGGTCCCTACGTGGGTGGAATCGCAGGCCGATTCTTGTCGAGCTGTACCCGGAAAATGTAGGCCTTGAAATTGAATACGCTGGACAAAAAATAATAAATATTAAGCAAGAAATGAATTGTAATTTAGTTTGAGATCTGTTGTATTTATTTCTTAAAAGAAACCCTACACACTGAGTTGTTGATCACCTCTGACATTTGGAAAATCCCATCGTTAGTGACCAGAAAATCACTTTTAAAATATATATATTCTTCCTTATAAATTACATGCTTCCTCCTTAATTACTTTCCTATTCATCTTTCATGATAAATGATTTTACTCTCCTTCATTATGGAAATCATAATACTTTTCTTAAAATTATATTTTTATCAAACCTTCTTAATATTCTCATTATTCAATAAATAATATAATAATGTGAAACATCATATTACCTTGACCTATTAAAATTGGCCACGCTTCAAATTTATCAATATATTGAATGTTTTAAAATGATCATTTTTTCGGCTGTTTCAAAACCTTTAAAAAACATTGATTTTTTATTCGGAGATCTGTATCTTAAAAACTACCAACACTAGAAAATCTAAGAGAACATTATTTAAAGCAGAGTAAATTTTCTGAAATATTAGCCCTAAAAGAGCTATTTACCTCCAATAGTTCTCGAGATATAGCCTTTTAAAAAGCAACATTTCATAAAAATGTACTGAAATATCAATAGTTAGTGAATATATTTTGAGAAATCTATATCTGAATAACCATTCGACGTACAAGTGTCTATTAGCACCAAATTAAAGCTAAATAAATGTACTATAAAGAAGTTTATGACCTTTACCTTTGTAGGAATAGTAGTTTTCATGATATTTGCTAAAATAAATTGATTTATAGTTGTTTGGACAATAAATTTGATTTATGAAAAAGTTTATTTCAGAAACCATTGGACGTACAGATTTCTACCAGTAGTCAAATTAAAGCTAGTTAAATTTACTATAAAATATTCTATAACTTTTATCTTTGTAGGAGTAGTAGTTTTAATGATATTTGACAAAATTTACACACAAAATGTTAATTTCTAGTTGTTCGTATAAAATGTTGGATTTTTGAAAAAATATAACTCTAGACCCATAAGACGAACATATGTCTGTCAACACTCAAATTAATGTAAACTTAACTTACTATAAAGTAGTTTATGACACATATCTTCGTAGAGGTAGCAGTTTTTATGATATTTACATATGAATATAAATTTGGCAAATGAAAATTTGTCTCAGCAACTATAAATCAATTTATTTTAGAAAATTTCAAGTAAAATATTAATCCTACGAAGATATACATCATAAACTACTTCATAGCTCTTAATTAATTTAGTTTAATCTTAAATTAATTTGAGTGCTAATAGATATCTGTACGTCATATGGTTTTTGAGCTATAGATTTTTCAAAATAAGTTCACTAACTACTGATCTTTTAGTACGTCCCATACAACATTTTTATGAAATGTTGTTTTTTAAAAAGCTATATCTCGAAAACTATTTAACGTAAATAACTCTATTAGGGCTCTTATTTTTGAAAATTTACTCTTCTTTAAATGACGTTCTCTTATGTTTTCTTGTGTTGTTCCTACTTTTTAAGATATAAAGCTCCGAATGAAAAGTTAGTTTTTTTATCGCTTTGAAACAGCCGCCATATTTTATTCCCCCAACCTATACTTGGCAGACTCATCAATTTTGACTATTAATTATACATAGTTTTCATTAAACTAATCAAAAATTGGGGTGAGATAATTGCCTTTTTTCTCCTCTTGGGCTCTTGTACTAGTAGTTGGTTCTCATCAATTTCATCCCACTCCGTCGAATATATTAACAATATAATATACATATACTAACGTAGGAATAGAAAAATGATAACTTTTGAAAACGTTCATAAAGTAAAATAAAGGGATAAAAAAAATTAGAAATAGGGAAGAAGCTGTGTTGTATAAAAATATATGGTTTTTTTTTTTTTTT
>NW_027104736.1:232431-248220 GCF_000696795.3 Halyomorpha halys
ATTTTTTTATTTGGATACAAAATATATTTGGTTCGTTACAACTAATGTTGTGGTTTATTTAATAAACCAAGGAAACATTGGTTGTACGGAAGCAAAAATATAATTTATGTAATGAACATCAAGGTTTCCTGCAAATATATATTTCCATATATTATATCCTAGCTTCCTGGTTTTCGCATGCGCTATTGTTTATTAATTTCAACTCTTCAATACAAACTGGATCTTAGCACAATCGTTGAAATAGCTACTATTTCTTTTTTTTTTTTTGTTTGTTTGCATGTTTTCGAAGATGAGCAAGGTCTAATATCAAATAAGATTGAAAATTCAATAACAGATTTAAGTTCAACATCGGCCTGAGTTATTGGTAAGCTCTATGCGAACCTTTACCTTATTTTATCTTGAACGGTTTGAACGATTTTGTTGAAGCTTGCCTAATGTGTTCTGCTTAAAACCGATTTAACTATATAAACTCTTTCAAAGAAAATGTTTTACTTTATTTGCGCATAAACCAAAAAGTATAAATTTTATAACAGTGGTTTGAAATGATTTTAAATTCCACCCAAAAAAAAAAAAAACTAAAATCGTTGATATAAGACCATTATTAGCAATGAAACAGTGCGTTGGACCACATTTTGCCTCATTGTTTTTAATAATGAATAATAATCTTTGTAACTGGCCAAGAAAAACAAAAATTAAATCCCTCTCAAAATATGACGTTCTACTTTTTACGATAAGTAGAATCAAAAATTAAATTAAAAAAAAATACCTATCAGCGATTGTTAGTCGTTCGTCACTTAAGTCACAGGTAATGATCCTCGAAGCTTAACATTTCTAACCATCTAAGTGTTTCAAAATGGTGGCTGATGAGATGTTCTCTACAGCCAGTTCTAAAGATAGAGGGAAAATAAAAAGAGTTTCGGATCCATATTGGACCATTACTGGCAAAAATACAGTATATGTAAACATCAAAAAAATATATACGCGAATTTGTGATTTATATACTTATATAATGACATTACACTTTATGATTGTCGAATATACTCGTATATCATACACCATTAAATTGGAAAAGTGTAAGAATAATAATAATAAGAAAAATTCAATATGTCCAAGAAGAGACACATAAAAAACCTCTCGTTCATAGTTTAATTGTTCTTTCTGCTCTCGATATATTTTTTCGGTGATAAAATTGTATTATAAATAAATAAAATTTCGATTTCTGTTTACTATTTTTGTTTTGATAATTTTTGCATAGAATTTATTAATTTTCGATAGCCAAGGAAATAGTTATTTAATACACCTTAATTAACTGTATAATCATGTGCAATGGTTTAATAAGAAGGTATAAATGGATGTATAGCAAAATAAAAGGTCATAACTAATAGCAAATACAACGTATGGCCTACATTGCTGTGTACGTCCTTTGGTAAAGGAAGAACAATGTCGTAATGATTGCCATAAAAATTAACAACGTTGAAGGATACAAACCAACGAACCAGTGATAATAAATAATACGATCTTAATTTATTAAATTGAAGAAACAAATAGATATATGATTTTCAATTTATTTGTTTTTAAGGATCCGGAAAAATGATATTGGCTTTAAGTAATGAATAATTATTCAGGAAGATTTTACGTTTAGGAGGTTTATGACGCAGTCGCTTTTTTACTTCTTTTAAGGAAACAAAATTATATACCAATTAATTATAGATTTTAAAATGTAAATGCAAAACTTTTTTTAAATGAGACTAATTGGTATGTAGTTTTTCTAGTAACAATAGTTTTTATTTTTTATGAAATAGGTGATGTTGAACAAAATTACAATGAATAACTTTTACGCTATTACAGATTATGATATTGACATTATCTCTCTTATTGTTTACATAAAATATTATGGAGATATCCATTTTTAGCTGATTGGAAATCAGAAAAAAAGATTCAAAGTATCATATATCTTTCAGTATATTTGTTAAAATACTTCAAAATAATATGTGTAAATTTGAGAACTTCTATTAACATACTCCTAAAGTATAACATTACTCGATATTAAAAATGAAGCTTTTAAAACCTATTAGATATTAATTAATCGTTAAAAAAGCACTCACAGTACTATAATTATCTTTAAAAAAATGAAAAATAGAAAATCCTCAGTTTATAAATGATTTAACCTTGAATGGCATTTGTATATTAAGTGTGTTATTCTCTGAATCTATTTAAAACAGAAATAATAATTTAATTTGCGGTATGTCGGCCCTCTCAACTTGTTTTATCTTAGATTGCAGTTGTTAATCACAGTAGTGGTTAGTAAAGGCAAACCACTACCTTGAACACAACAAATGATAAAATTTAAAATAAATATATTTAATGTAATGGGTCATTCTCTTTAAGTGGTAGAAGTTCGAGTACACATTAATAATAATAACAATAAAAACTTAGTGAACCCGAAGGTTCGATGCCGATACCACAAATCGTTCTCTACATGTATCTTCCCAGTGAAACCTCTCCCAACCCATTCTACTAAATTAAGTGTTAACGCAATCCTCCCATCAACGTTTCAGTCTACACCTTGGACATTTACCCGTCCGTTGAGTGTTTATTAACATTTTAGGGATCCACTCATTACTAAGCCCTACATCTTATACGCCGCAATTATGTGACCTGAATTATGTTCACCGGATACTGTTCCTTCAATTTAGCGTTTTGTAGCCTTCTTAATTCTCCCTTCAGTTTATTATTTTTCAGTTCGAATATTTTACGTAAACTTTATTATCAAAATCCTTAAGCCACTGTTCTTCCCTTTGTTTAAGAGGCCACGTTTCGCATTCATCAAGAACAGTGGAAAGGATAATAGATTTGTAAATTCTAACTTTTAAGTATTTTTTGATAAAAAATCGGGAGCAAAGAAATTTCGAAATTGAAAAACAACAGGCATTTCCCGCCTTCAACTTCGCTTTATTTCCTCATTAATTTCGTTATTTCAAGTTACCGTAGAACCTATAGACTTCAACCTATCTATCTGTTCAAACGTATTTCCTCCTATATCTGTAATACCTATATATTTTTTAATCTCATCTTTTTACTCTATTTCTGTTAGGTATTTCTGTGTATATTCCTGAAGAGGGCACACATGCAAATTAATATATAATTGTACAACTAACTAGAAAAATAAATTACAATTTTTAATAGTAATTTCAACTACTTGTTGAACCATTGTTATTGTAGTAACGGTCCAAAATTTCAATCACTAGTTGAACCAAAGTAATGGCAATTAAATTTGATTGTAATTAGTAACTGCAATTACTTTCTAACCCAACAGTATGATTAGTTCAGTTTTTTATATGTGTTTGAATAAACTTAGAAAGTATTTTAAATAAGGTGATTTGCTCAGTATCACGCTCGATCGCCAAATTTTTACTCAATTAAGGGTACCCAATTTAAGAGGCTGAGTGAACCCCAGGAGTGTTCCAAAAACCAACAGGAGTTGACTCACGGCTACAGTGAAACAGAAAACAATTTTTTGCCCAGGTGGATCCGAACTCGGGTCCTTGGAATTAGTAGCCACGGGCCTTACCCCGCGCTGCCTAGAAAGGATTTAGCGAGTTTAATTTAATTCAAACAATGTTCGGTAAGCTTCCTATGTATTAATATTATAAATTCAACATTAAAGTTCATTATTGTAGCATTTGGGTGTTTTATGTACGTTTTTCAGTCGTTTTCTGCACAAAAATCCGGTCTCTACTTTTAAAAAAACAACTGGGTCCTCAGTTTGTAAAAGTAACAGTAATATTAGGTCCGAGTGAAAATTGGAAAACAGCCATCGAGGAAATTCCACACCACAGCGTATCTCCAAAACCCGATTCGTGTACAGGTACTTCTATGTCAATGATAGAATTGAAAATGATAATAGAAGTAGAAAGTTTACGCACTCCTTTGATGAACTACATCTCACATCATCATACGATGATAAAAGAAGAACGGTTATATGACGAATTTTGCAAGGACAAGGGCGTGGAACTAATGACGTACCTGAGCAGGGAAAGATCTACTCAGGACCCTAATTACTAAGAGCTAATTATAGTAACCATATTTTTATTTTTTTCATTGGAATATTTTTTTTTTTTATTGATAGATATTACAATCTGCCACAAAGTTGTGGGCAATAGGTAATAGTGATGAATGATCTCATACATACTAAAATAAAAAAAACTTAAAATATATACAAACAAAAAAATTAACAAAATGAACATAATCAAACTATCTATATGAAAAATAAATAAATAAAATTCTTGTTAATAGTTTTATATGGCGAATAATATTAGATTAGCATACGTCTATTAGTAGTTTTCAAAATGAAGCTAGTTAAATTCTTTGTTTAGTAGCTTACAATGTTCTTTGTAGGAATTGCTGTTTCCATTGTTATTGCCAAACATAGTCACAAATAGTGATTTCTCTTTTAAAAAAAAAAAAAGGTTTTTGGAAAACTGTACCTTGGTCACTATCAAACGTTTATAACCGTAGTAGGGCTCGAATTTAAAATTGCTAACTTTTAATTTTTAATCTTAAACCATAAAACAATCTAATTAATTGTTGTCATGTGATTGGTAGTTTTTTTAGGTACTAAGCATAAAATTAAAAATTAAAGTAGATTTTAAGGATTTTCAATAATGAAATGCAATACCAGTCATGAGCAGAGGTCGTCCAAGGTTGTCCTTTATAAGATAAAAGCAACTTAATTTATTTATTTTTTAGGAGGGGATAAGGTTCTCAAAAAATGAATCTACCCTGGGCCCTAAACGACCGAGGTACGCTACTGCCTGGAACAAATTTACTTAGAAACATTTGGAACGTTTAAAATTTACTTAAAGCCATATTACATAGAATGAATCATGTATGGAAATAGTTTTTTAAATAAGAAAATAATGCAAATAATCTAAAATGTTTTCCTATTTTTCAGAGAACTGCATCTAAGTTGAATTTGAATTTAAGCCCTCAAGTTGAAAGATATTTTCTCTAAGAATCCCATATTAAAATTTTTTTATCCAATTGAAATCACTGAGGTAAGTGCGCTAGAGAAGACCTAATAGAAGTGACATATTCGACTTCACTGCCAATAGAAACTTGGTGAGAACCAATAGAAACAATGAGCAATCATGTTTCATTTGACATTTTCAAAACCTCAGAAAAAAAGTGGATGGATGTCAATAAGTCCTAAACATCGTATATAGAAGCGGTTTCCAAAATTTTATTGCCGAAGTACTTTGGTTTTACTGAAAAAAAAAATTGTAGTACAATTATCCTTAGATGTTCAATATGTCGGGACATTATAAATGATTTATGAAATAACTAAATTATTATTATTTTATGAACTCTCATAAAATATAATATCAAATATGAACATGAAAATAAATAATTCTCATATTTTAAGGTTTTAAAATCTGTTTGAATTAGTGGAATAAAAAAGTTAATCAATGAAGACCGTTCTTAAACTTATCTCGACAATTGGAATTATAATCATAATATTTTGAACAGGTGTAATGTATTATCTGTTTCTTTTACCTTGCAAATAATTTTTGTAGCGTCATCCTCTTCAGAAGATTTCTTCGTCACTCCTGATTCAGGAACAACCTTCACTATTCATTGAGATGTCGGTACTAATATCAAATGTGAAAATGCTTCTCAATAAGTCAGACAAACTTTATTTAATCTAATAACGTTTATTACAATATTTTTTTCCGCTTCGATATAATTCAACAGATATAACTAAGAAATTTAAGAATAAGACTTTCGTCGAATAGTTTTAGAAGTTTAGAAGGATGGCAGTAAATCTTTTGCTTCAAATCATTTGTGATATTTTAGCAAATGACATATTTCTTCTTTAATCTTTTCGAGGCCTCTTTCTCTACAAAGAATGCATATTTTTGAGTTAATCTTTGAACCAAAAAGAATTTTAGGCCTTTTTTACAATAATCATATAAATGTAGAAAATCATATTTTAACTTATATATAACAATTATAAAAGATAGATTGATATTATAAGTCTTAATTATAAGTTATAAGAACGCTTGATAATAGGAAAGTGATTTTAATTAAGTCTCACAATTAGCGTCGCGAATGAATTTTTTATTGCAACCATCTTTTCTCTGTATAATGACCATGTTATGTTTGTTATACAAAATTATCATTTTTGTTGTTTATAACTTAAAATTAAACATAGAACTAATTCGTCGTGTTCTAAAAAAAACATAAAATAAAATTCAATGAGTCATGGCGTTATTCAATTTCAGGTGCTCTTTAAATATTGCTCGATTGAACTATCTTAAAGTTCCCTCTTCTCGTTGTAAGCTAATATTTAAAAAGTGATATAGGCCCGACGCTCACCGGGGGTTTAACGGGGCGGGTCCGGCGGGGAAGGATTGCCTTTTTTGCGTTGTTATCTCCTCTTGTGAGATTGCGACATGTCGTACATCGACCAACCTACTCCCTATAATAGTCTTTTTGAAAAGTCAGATAAGTAAGGCTACCACGGTTAATTTCATTTACGGAACGGCCGTTCCAATAATTCAACTAGCATAAGCCACCACAACACCACCTGGACCCTGCACATCACCTTAAAATATTTATGACAAATAATTTTTTTCTTCCTTTTAGGTTATTATCTCTCTTTCTTAAAAAAAACTGATTCAATTTAAAAATTTGTTAGCTAGTTTTATTTCGTACTTAAAATTGCAGTTAAATTGCTTAATTAAATTAAAATACTTCACAAGAAAAAAAATCGAATTTGTCAAAAAGATGAATCGTATGGACCAATAAGTTCAATTTTTATTAAGGAATATGAAAGAACCACGTTATAATAATTTTTTAAGGACAACCGACCCGAAAGTTAAAAAGACAATTTTCCTCCATATTGTTCTAAAGTAATTGTTCTTTGTGAAATATAATTATCCTCTTTTTAAAATATATTTTCTACTACTGCATGGTTTAGGATGTGTATGTATATAAATAAATATATAATATGTTCACCTGTCCCATGAAGAAATATGACAGTAGTAGCTGGCCTTTCCGTAGCTTCTACTATTTCAGTCACTAATGGGCTGGGAGGGCAGCAGTAGAAGGATAGTGTACAAGTCAGGACACATATGATGTTGGTGGACATCCTCTAGCAAATAAACAGAAGCAGAATAGACGTGGCGGAGGCCACCATAGAACTCTAGATGACCTCTTCTTCATAGACTATGTTACAGACTGAACGTCGAAGTAGTTAGAAGGTGGTGGGGAAACCCAAGAGGAAACAGACTCTGAGGCCATCCGGGTCTCCCCAGATCAATGTTCTGGGTCTCCTCTTTGTACAGATTTTTCTCTATACACTCATAATATTAAGCCGGCTAAGAATTAGAAATAAAAAAATAACTCGGATGCTTAGCTATAAAATGTACACCCGAAAATATATTCCATCATTTTCTTTCATATTAACCCTCCTCCAAGAAAATTCGTTGAACGAAAGCGCTCCGAATGAGGCTTATTTTTGAAGTTAAGGATGCCAAACTGACATAAACGTTTTAGACACATTTATCGCTAATATAAATCATTGTATTTCTATGTTTTTTGAACAAAAATCTATTTTTAGACTCTAGCGTACGAAACTTGAGTTAAAACAATTTCAAGAAATTACAAAATTTGGTTAATAGGGAATTTAGAGAATTACTACATAAAATAATGAAATATTAAAAGAAATAATTCTGGCTACATTTTTTTTTTATCCAGTTATACCAAAATGTAAAAGTGAAGAATTTAGCTAAACATTATTTTATTTATAATCTTAAATACTTTCATGGGACCGGTTAATGTTGTTTAAATAAATAATTTAAAAGTCCGACGTTTCGGCCAATTTGGCTATCCTCAGAGACAATCTTAATACAATTTTTGAACTAAATTATTTTAACAGCTTCATGCAGGTTATTCTGCCAAAGTCAATTAAACATTTTTTCTAATTAGTCAATTTTCACATTAAAATAAAAATAAAAATTAATAATCATATTAACTTATTTGTTAGAATTTATCACAACCTCAGTTACTGTAAAGAATTTTAATTTTTGTTTTAATGTGAAAATTGACTAATTAGAAAAATTGTTTAATTGACCTAGGCCGAAACGTCGGACTTGTAAAGAAGATAAAATGTTTCGAGGCGATAATGGATAAATTTTAAATTATTTATTTAAAGAATATTAAACATTATTATTTTCTAGGACCTTGTAAATTTCTGAGGTCACTGAAAATATAAATATGCAATGACATACATGCAATTTTAATTCACGGTAAATACATTATTAATAAACGCAGAACATTATTTCATCAATTTTGCTCTTCATCTTTTATTGGAGTGATTTTCAATTTAGAACAAACGTTTAAAGGCCACATTAATTTTTTTTTTTTTTTGCAAAATTTGGTAATACTGGTTGTTAAAGCATAGTGGATTTCGACCATATTTCCGGATTGAATTTATTTATGTGAGACACTCGTTCGTCTCAGAATACAATGCTTTTAAATTTATAATACAATAACATTTTCGCAATGAGCTAACTTTTAGGAATAGAAATAATTTCATTGATTATTAGCAAACAAAAGCTTCAAGTTAGTCAGATTAGTTACAACTTTAATTTTTTACGTATTCCTACTCATATGCACAAGCAGAAAAAAAATTACTACCTCACCTTGTTTCGGTCCTAAATTGAACATCCTACCTAGTTGGTGGCGAAAAGGAGTCAGGCTCCTTCATTCAATTTAAAACCTTTATTTTTATTTTTATTTATTTAATAATTTATTTATTGTTATTTACAACTGTATAAAAATATATAAAACAAATAAAAATATATAAAACAAATAAATTTGCTGTAGGTGACATAGTGACATGATACAAACATGTGGAGAATCTACCCACTGATAGAACTTCAATAACATTTCTAGAGGAGAAGATCTCGAGTCCATCTTCTTTTCAGACGCCTAAGAGGATTATTAGGTAATGAAGGAGAAGCCAGGTTAGAAACAAGTGGATTTGGGTGGTTGAGAAGTTTTTCATGGAAGGAATGGTATCTGGTTCTGGCCAAATCGTCAACATATAGAACATTGAGGTCCTAATGGATGACTTCATTTAAAACCGAACGACATTTGTGGTGGTGTCATAAAAAGTTCTCATAAAAGATCTCGTAAATCTATTAACACAGGTAAGTTGTAAAGAGTAGTTACACAGCTGAAACTCCTTCTTGGGTAATTGCATAAAATAATTTCTTAAACATGTTGTAATTGATAGTACTTTAGATTTACAATAGGATTGATTTAAAGAAATTTCAAGAGAAATAGTGTGGTCAAACTTAGGATTTCCGGATAAAGGATTTTGAATCCAATTTTGGGGCATTTTATTAATGTCCTTTAATTACCTGTTAAGAATTTCGTTAGTATTAAGTCATGGTCATTATAGACATTTATACATTCAGCATTTTGTTCTGAATCACCGTCCCCACACACAGGTTCCATAATCATTCTCGAAATCTTTTAAACTTCTAATACAAATTATGCTTTCACATAACTAGAAGACATATATTCATTCTGTACTTATGATGTTGTCAAAATTACTTCACCATCGTTTATCATCTAGATTTTCTTCGTAATTATATTGAGTGACTAGGTACAGCACTAATATCATGTCTTTCCTTTTAGTATAAGACCCGTGATGAAAAAAGGCATTTATTTCACTCCAATGTTTTATTACGTTAATGAAAACTATCTATAATTACTAGCCTAAATGGATGAGTTCGCCAAGTATAGATAGAGGGAATAAAAAAATGGTGGCTCTTTCAAAAAATAAAAATAAATTAATTTTTCATTCGGAGCTCTATAACTTTATAACTACTAACATCACTAGAAAACCAACGACAACATAATTTATAGTAGAGTAAATTTTCTAAAACAAGAGCCCTAACAGAGCTATTTACAAAAAGTTTTTTTATATAACAATTTCATTATTTCCTTCAACTACATACTGATTTCTTTGGGCCTACCTTCATATTGATGTCACTTTCTTTTCAACACTCTTCAAATCTTAAAAATGCAGGCTAATTGCCTTTGTCCCATCTTTAAATAAATTAATCATTAAAATAATATCATAATAACATTATAAAATTTTTGTTTTTTAAAATAGATTCCTAAATACATAACCTTTTCTATATAATTTTTTTCTTAGATTTAAACTCTTACAAACCACTTCTCTTCTTTACTTCATTTACATTCAAACAGAACCTACCTTCAACAGGTTAGGACTCTGTTATCACCATATCATATAACAATAATTTTTCTTAAATCAGTAATTTACATTTTTAATATAATTTAATAAACATTCATTACTAACACAAACATTTTTTAATATATTTAAAATCAATTTATTTATTCCTATTTTATGTGTATTTTTGTTAAATGTACATATACCCCTCCCCTTTTTTATTTTATATCTTATTTTTTAACATATTTACTTAATTTATTTAAAGATGAAAGGACAAAGGAAATTAGCCTGCATTTTATGATTTGAAAAAAGAAAATGACATCAAAATGAAGGTAGGGCCAAAGAAATCAGTATGTAATTGAAGGAAATAATGAAATTGTTATATAAAAATAAAAAAAACTTTTTGTAGGTATCCTTGAGAATGGCCTGAGGGCCGGAACGTTGGAAAAGTTGTAAAGAATGAAGTTGAGAGAAAAAAGAATCAAATTTGTTTAAAATAAGAATAAACTAAACCACTCTCAAACAAGAATATATAAAATAATTGAGCTATTTACGTTTAATAGTTCCCGAGATATAGCTATTTCAAAAAGCAACGTTTCATAAAGAATGTACTGAAAAATTAGTAGTTTTTGAACTTATTTTGAAAAATCTACATCTCAGAAACCATAAGACCTACACTAGTCAGCTAGTACTCAAGTTAAAGCTAGTTAAATGTGCTATCAAGTAGTTTATGACGTTTATTCGTAGGAAAATATTTTTTATGATAATTGACAAAACAAATCCACAAAATGTTAATATCTAGTTCTTTGGATAAAAGTTTTGATTTTTTAAAAACATAGATCGCAGGAACCATGAGACGTACATATGTCTGCCAGCACTCAAAATTAAGGTAATTTAACTTACTATAAAGTAGCTCATGGACACATATCTTTGTAGAGGCAGTAGTTTTTATGATATTCGCATATGAATTTTGCACATGAACTTTTGACTGAAAAACTATCATCATAAATCAATTTATTTTCGCAAATACCATAAAAACTACTACTCCTACAAAGACATAAGTCATAAACTAATGCATATTACATTAAACTAGCTTTAATTTGTGTGCTAATAGATATATGTACGCCTTATAGTTAGTTCCTGAGATGTAGATTTCTCAAAATAAGTTTACTAACTAGTTTTACAATTTTTCAGTACATTTTTTATTAAACGTTGCTTTTTAAAAGCTACGTTTCGGGTACCGTAAATAGCTCTATTAGAGCTCATATTTTAGAAAATTTACTATACTTTAAATGGTGTTCTATTAGGTTTTCAAGTGTTGTTTTAAAGTTATAAAGCTCCGAATGAAATTTTTTTTTGAACTTTTCGAAACAGCCGCAATTTTTTATTCTCCCTATCTATTCTTGGCAGACTCATCAATTTAAACTAATAATTATACATAATTTTTATTAAAGTAATCAAAAATTGGGGTGAAATAACTACTTTTTTCTTCCTTGGGCTCTTGTACTATATATACTAATATATATTTTGTACTATACATGTACTATATATATTTACAGCATAAACATATCTTTCTACTGAATCAAAAAATTATGAAATAGAGCAGATTGTTGCTAATAGCTCATTCTAATCTTGAAAAGAGTTATTTCGCACGTCAATAACAATTATCTGAAATGGTTGTAAGAGTCTACTTTTGAATAATAGTTGGTAGTGTAAAGGAAACTGAAGCCAGAAGGTTTTATAAGTTACCAAACCGGTAGGAGTCATTGATACCAGAACAGATGATATGAGTAAAATAAAAAATAAACACTTTAATTCCGAACACTTGGGAATACCCAGAGCCAAGCTAAGCCAAGCGTTTGAGACCGGCGCAGGGTGGTCCAAAATCCACATTAGAAAAAATTTATTTGGCTCGGTTCGATAATTTTACTCTCGTAGAATACTTAAAAACTATTCCAATATCCCCGAAAAAGTGTGTTACCAATTAAATAAAAATTTTTGCATCATTTTATTCCTAATATTCTCTGATGAGTGGGAGTGGTTGGCTCAGTGGTAAGGCTACTAACTCCAAGGATATAAGTTCGAATCCAGCTGTGGCAGATAATTATTTTCGGTTTCGCTGTAGCCGTGACTCAGCCCTGTGATTTCGGGAGACCTCCGGGGACCACCTCGTTAAGTGGGTACACTTAATTGGGTAAAAATCTAGTGGTAGAGCGTGATCCTGACAAAATCACCTCCTTGCACAACCGTTGTTCTAGTAACAACACTTTCCTACAAAGTACTGCACTCCTGGCCCCGATCAAGCGGTAAAGATTTTTTTTTTTTCTCTGACAAAGAAAAGTACGTAAAAAAATTGAGTAAATAATCTTGCGGTGTTTGTAATGTATAGTAAAAATTGTTGCGAGAAAAAATAAAGTGAGAGTTAAAAGCATCTAAAATTAAAACCTAATAAGAATTAAACGTAATGATTAAAGAAAACTTATTTTATATATATCGTATAAATAAACAGATGTTGGACCTACCGAGGTACGATCAGAGGCTGCTTTGTCATTGAGTTTCATTTTAATTTTGTAATTTATTCATGTCAATTCCGTCGTGCTATCTTGAATGAGAATTAATTGCACTCTATTCTACTTTATTTATTCTAACGTCTTTGGTAATATTTACATTTTAATATAATCTTGTAGCGAAAATGTTGTACAATTTTCGTAAAAAAAAAAAAGTAAGAAGAGTTCAATAGAGGAAGTGTGGAGACAGATTTTGTACAATGTCATGTTAAATTGGCAGCAGTCCAGAGGACAAAACAAAGGTGGATCAAGCCGAGATTATATAGAAAATATTTCCAGAATACAAAAGAAATGGAACAAAACTTTTTTTAAATTTATTTTACTTTACTTTTTATTTTAAGGGTTGATGCCTTAAAATAAAAAGTACAGTAAAATAAATTTAAAAAAAGTTTTGTTCTATTTCTTTTGTATTCTGGAAATATTTTCTATATAATCTCGACTTTTTATTTTAAGGCATCAACCATTTATGGATTAATATTGCCTTAGTTTCCGAAAGGTTTATTAGTTTATTATTTCATTAATTTCTGAAATTTTAATTCGTCTTTCTTGCCTTAATTTCCGATTTTTGAATTGTAATAACTAATGAAAAAAGGAGAACTTGTGGTAAAATTTGATTAAATTTTATGGTAAAGTTTTGTGTGTTTTGTTACAATTTATACATGGTAAAAAAAAAAAAAAAAAAAACTAACATAAATAAAACATACAAGCAAAGATAAAAGTAAAATTAGATAAATTATGAAATTATGAAAATTAAAATAAAATAAACTAATTTACAAAAAAACAAATAATATGTAAAATAAATACTGGTCGACGGTTAATCCTCTCCGATAGGTCAGAGGAAGATATTCTGCTTGTCGAGATGTGCAGGTAGAAGCTCCATTGCTAAATACTCCGCTGCAACTTTCAAACTGGTCCAAAGTTGGTGCAATGGCTTACAAACAGTCGATGTCCCAAAAGCTAAGATGGCTACACTGGCACTCATTGTGGGCAGACAGGGTCTAGTTGTTTTATTAATTATACGAGCCGATTGATTAGCAACAACTCATATTGCACTCAAAGGCCAGAAACGCAGAAAAGGTCTGGTTTCGAACTGTAATAACGACTAAAACACTCAACAAATGTTCAAACTATAAACGCAGACAGGGCTGCTTAGACGCTACCAGGGCCACTAATTAGTCGCTACTGCTCCAAAAAACTAAGATGGTCGGTCCGTTGCTAGGTGACGCAACAATGATCACTCCTAGCAACTGTCTCTATTACTCATTATTAGAAACAAATTCTTCACACATTCTTCTTTTCAAACAACTAAATCTAAATAAAACAATACAAATAAAAATAAATGTAACTAAATTAAATACTAATAAAACTATATAACTAAAACTATAAAACTAAATACTAAAAATACTATTTAAAATTATTTACAGCGTAATTATATTTTGGCGTTAACACTGCTGTTATCCTCCAAAATTGAATAGAGGTCTGCTGATAATTAATACAAATATTTGAGGGAGTTGTCCTCTCGGCATTCACTTGAAATGTGTTTAACGGTTAGTCGCGTTCCGCAAGTCGGGCATACAGGGGAAGAATCGCGGGGCATGAGATAACTTTACTATCACATTTCTTTTGATCCTTTCCTCTCACTCTCTTTATTCTTCTCCTCAGGCCATTAAGAAGAAGACTCTAAAATATGCATATTTTTTTTCGCTTCTTATCTTAAATATTGGAAGAAAAATGCTCGAAACGCTGAACAGCAGCAGGAATGGCTTTAAGGAGATATCCTTCTTATTTACTTAAAATTTTATTCGTCAGGGCTAAAAAAGATACAAACACTTTACATGATTACAAAAAAGAAAAACATAAGTGGAAAATAACAGGGTTATACAATGAAAAGTAAAATTTAATAAGAAAAATTAAAGGTTGTAAACAGTAAATGAAAAGGGTAATAGTAAAAGATAGATAAGAGATAAAATAAGAGAAGAAATATTAAAAAAGGTACAAATTAAGAGATGAACAAATAAAAGAATAAAATCAAATGATGAGAATGAATTCATACCTGTTTTGACGGTAAGTCAAAATGAATGAAAACAAATTTTAATTTTTTTTTTTATAATTCTGTAAATATCTCTTCTCCCCCTCTATTATGTATATTACCATTTATTGTTTACCTAATTTTAATTTTTTTTTACAATGTTTACTTTAAAATTATTTTTGTTATTGAGGCGAGCTAAACTGCCATCCCCACTCCTCACAATACGGCTCAATCTGACTTTGAATGGGCAAAAATTAGCTATTGGAACTAATAGTTAATTGGAGTTGGAACTAATAGTTAATTGGAGTTGGAACTAATAGTTAATTGGAGTTGGAACTAATAGTTAATTGGAGTTGGAACTAATAGCTTAAATTTCCATGGATACGACCCTTATTCATGAATGAACCATTGATAAATAAATATCGTATCTATGATAATTTTTTCCCAACTTTTAATCTAATTAATCAGATGGAGTCCTTTCATTAGCTCCTTATTTCAAATGAAAATTGCAACTTCTCCTCAAACTCTACCTCTGTGGTCTACATCTTCTGTCTCACTGGTGTTCAATTTCAAATTGTGAAATAGATTTTATACCTTGACAACTTTTCTTTCTTTTTTTCTGGGACATGATATAACTATGGAGAATTTAATTTTTCCTACTAGAACTAGATGGCATTCGACGTTAAATTAATAAAAATATATCCAATCTGAAATCAAGCTAGTAATTTAATAAAATTTGAATCTCTTTCTCTCTCCTACTCATTGGGTTAGACTTCAACACACAATTTAATCCGATAGAGTAGAATCTGAACTGTATTGTATAGGGTGTTTTTTTAAGCCCGATAGAACTTGAAATTGTAAAAAATAACACAAAAAATTAAATTGTAATCAAAATTTTTTTTTTATTCGAAAGATCAATACGT
>NW_027104736.1:248822-249764 GCF_000696795.3 Halyomorpha halys
ACATATAAGTCACCAACGTAGAGCATATTACAGCCCAATTGTAAACCGTAACATAAATAATAAAGATCTAAGAGTCTAAGAAAAAAATCATAAGAGTTAAAGAAAAAATTAATAATTGATAAAATAAATGGGGTCAGTAACTTTATTTAGCTTAAACAAGCATATCATCAGGAGAAATACCAACTGCAGCCACCTTCTCTAGATATTGACCGAATTTAAAGACAGGATCGTGAGATGATAAAATTCCGTAAAGTGCTTCTGCGTATTCTTTATATTTATCTGAGTTGATAAAGGGCAAATTATCAAAAAGAACTGAATTTGGCACCACACCGATTGTTTGATCCTCCATTACTTCGTAACCATAATTGCTTCCAAATGGTCCACAACTTACACAAGTATCTTTTTCTTTTACCACGTCGTCACTAAGAAAATCAAACACACCTTTTTCACTAATCAATTGTTCAGATATGACTGTACCTGGAAAAAAAATTCGCTTTTGAATAAAAGTTAATCAACATAGTTAGTATTATAAGTAACATTATATCTTGTTTTGAATAGAAATATTATGTTTTTCTTTTTAAATATTTATTTATTGCTATTTACAACTGTACATTATAATACATTTAGTAAATCTGACATAAATTAAATTGGAGTGTTACAGGCGTGTAGAGAAACTACCCATTGGTAGCACTCTAATGGCATTTTACATTAGCGGTTAGAAACTAGGGGATTTGAGTGGTTAAGGAGTTTATAATGGAACGAGTGATAGAAATATTATTTAAAAATAAAATGTAAGTTTAGAAATATGTCCTCTCATTAACTGTACCATGCACATATAATGATTAATTAATTTCACATAAACAGCTGCTGTGATAGTTCTTCCTAGAGGAAAATAAACCCCCACCTGATTTAAGCTTCGATTTATGTGGTTGAAGTGTGATC
>NW_027104736.1:250531-263087 GCF_000696795.3 Halyomorpha halys
AACTACTTTATAGTACAATTATTTAGCTTTAATTTGGTGCTAATAAACATTTGTACGTCGGATGGTTATTGAGATATTGATTTCTCAAAATAGATTCACTAACTACTTACTGATATTTCAGTACATTTTTATGAAATGTTGCTTTTTAAAAGGCTATATCTCGGGAACTATTGGACGTAAATAGCTATATTATGGCTCATATTTCAGCATATTTAACTTACTATAAAGTAGTTTATGACACTTGTCTTCGTAGGGATAGTAGTTTTTATGATATTCACATATGAATATAAATTTGGCAAATGAAAATTTGTTCGAACAACTATAAACCAATTTATTTTAGCAAATATCATAAAAACTACTATTCCTACGAAGATAAAGGTCATAAACTACTTTATATTACATTTATTTAGCTTTAATTTGGTGCTAATAGACATTTGTACGTCGAATGGTTATTAGATTTTTCAAAATAGATTCACTATTGATATTTCAGTACATTTTTATGAAATGTTGCTTTTTAAAAGGCTATATCTCGAGAACTATCGGACGTAAATAGCTCTATTATGGCTCATATTTCAGCAAATTTACTCTTTTTTATATAGTGTTCTTTTAGATTTTCTAGTGTTGTAGGTAGTTTTAAGTGCTCTGAATGAAAAATTAAGGTTTTGAAACAGCTGCCATTTTTTATTCCCTCAACCTACACTTGGCAGACTCATCAGTTTTGACTAGTAATTATACATAGTTTTCATAAAAGTTATCCAAAATTGGGGTGAGATAACTGCCTTTTTTCCTTCCTGGCTCTTGTATTATACATTTTCTATAGCATTGAGGAACAAATGTTTACGTCCGAGCCAGTTTCAAAAAGACTTTGTCGATTAGCGGTGGCTTCAAGAACCCTAAACAAAATAGTGCAATTTCCGCGAAGAAATGAAGTATTTGGGAAAGTAATAACATTATTTTACAGACTTTTACTCTTCCACTACCTTTTATTTTAAGTTTACGACCAAGATATACCAGATGTTGTCATAACAGTCAATGATATTTCACCATAATACCAGTTTTCATTCCAGTATCACTGAACATTTAAATTTCCAAATTTAATTAATTTCAAACTTAACCAGTCAGTCATTTGTCGTTAGCATTGTAGGGGTTTATAATGTAAAATATCAATGTTTAAAATAAAAAAAAATCTCTCGTCAAAGAAGAAAGGCTGCACGTCCCATCCCTACAAGTAAAGTGGTACAATAAAACATATTTTGGAAAAAGGAAAAATTAATAAACAAGTGTACTTACCTCCATTACATATCAAGAAGAAACACGCATTCATCTCTCCGATCTTCTCTCCCATCGGATCCATGATATCCGCTACATCTTCAGCTCTACACGAATCAGTGCCGATATTGATCTAAAATGTAAGAATGTTAATTAAAAAAAACTTTTACATTTAAAATTAATTTTTATTTAGGTTTAAATATCTATTTAAAAAAAAAGAGAAAAAAACTTTGTGAAGGGAGCACATTTTGCACTTTCCCTAAGATTGAGGGTTGGATAAGGCTACTGTATGAAGAGATGAAGAGAATGAAGCAATTGTAGATGCCAGGCCTACTTCATTATTTTCGAAAGGGGAGAAGCAAGTTCTCATAAAAAGGCCATAAAATATTGATTTCTATTTATATGGACAAAACTTTCGTTTATGAAAAATAATATCTGAAGAACCATTAAACGTTCATACTCAAATCAAAGCTCGTTTAATGTACTATTAAGTAGTTTATGATATATATCTTCGTAGGTTGTAGTTTTAATGATATTTGATAAAAATAAATTAATTTTTAGTTGCCCGGACAAAATTTCATGTGGAAAATTCATGTTCATATGCAAATATCATAAAAACCACTACCCTTAGCTAGGTAATTGCCATAAACTACTTTATAACACTGGCTATAATGAGAGTTTTGTCAGCCATCTGTACGTCTAATGGTTTCAAAGAAAGTTAGTTTAAATGGATTTATCATTGGGCATTTTTTATCATATTGGATTTGTTGAATGTCTACATGTTTAAGATTTTTTTTCATGATTTTTAATGCGTATGCATGAAATATGCAGCATGTAATATGTAAAAAATATGAGATGTCGATTATAAAAAATTATGTAAAAACCATAACCATAGGGAAAAGCTATACCAACCTTTTGTGCCCTCTTTACAATCATCTCAATGAAAGGGGTCGGATCAAAAGATATGTTAGCCGTACCAATTGGTATATTTTCCCCATATCCTTTCCATCTGAACACCGATGTTTTAATTGGACCTCGCTGTAACCAGAATATCATCTGCTCAGAGGTTGCTGGGAATGTAATGTTAAGGCCTTTTTTGAAGCTATCTTCAACAAGTACCCTCCATGAAAGCTCTTCAGGACTACGGCATAAATTAGTAAGTGGCTATGGCAATATCAAATGTTACAACTTCTCTATTACTTATTTTTCAATCTATATATGTATATGAATACGTTATGATATGATAAGGCACTGTGTCCGCCTTAATACTCCCTACCATTGTAAATAAACATCTAAAATGATTTTAAGGAGCAATAACTTTAGAAATATAGCAGTGTTATTTCAATCTAATTGCGTACTGTTACTCTGCCCTGAACCTTGCTTTTTTTTTCGTTATAGTTCCGACAACACGTAAGTGATATCAGCTCAGGAGGTAGGGACATTTTTTTTATTTATTAAATTTCAAAATTTAACCGAATAATTTATAATCTATTTTAAATAGAGAGCAGATACTATCATTGTCCTTTAAGGGTCATTTGAATTGCTCGGAGGAGGCAGGCTAAAGAGAGCTTTTAACTCTGTATCAAGAGATATAGTCCTATTCTTCATCTCATGGTTAAGAAGCGTAATAGACGTTTCAGAAAATTTAAAATTCTCATTTTCTATGATGAGACTCTACTATGGAACTCCATACATGAATTGTTTTTTAGAATAACTGTACTCCTCCTTAATTTTTTTATTAACGTGCCAAGGAGGTTGTGTTAGATATTAGATGGTTCTGACTCCAATTAAAGATGAAGGTACTCTATACCAGAAGGTCACGACAATTCAGTGTGTATGCAGGTCAGGTAGTTGATTAAGAGATAAATGGATAGGATGAGTCTTACGGGTAAGAATCGTAAGTCCTCGAATGTCCGAAAAATCGTTCTGTAGGGATCTAGCCTGCTGTTCTGAAGCGGAATGTAAGTCCGACGGGTGAGGGTCGTAAATCCTTTCGTCAGGAATAAAAGATGTAGGGTAGAAGAGGTGACTATAATAAACTATCATAAAATTATACAAAATTTCTATTTTTTATACAAAATTTCCTGACCAATCGTAACTTCAACGTTCGCACTGATTCAGTGTTTTCGGACAAATTTGATTTGCCTAATGGTGTACCTCAAGGCTCTGTTTTAAGCCCAACACTATTCAACTTGCAATTAATAATATAAGAAACTATATAGAAAAACTGGTCAATGTTTCACTATATGCTGACGACGTTCTGCTTTATTACAGATCTACCGATGTCAATTTTGGTCAATCTGTAATGCAATAAACATTTAACAATCCGGAAATATGGGCTGCAACCTGTGGCGTTAGTTTCAGCCAGTCTAAATCATCCGCAGTCCATTTTTGCCGAATCCGGAGATGTCCTCAAACACTTACGGTATGTCTTCGGAACCAATACCTAAATAATCCTAATTCAATTAGATACCTTGGGGTGGTCTTTGATTCTAGGTTGTCATGGAAATTTCATGTGGATAAGCAGTTGTCCAAGCTATCAAAAACATGTAATGTTCTAAAAGTAATTTCCAATTTAACATATGGATGTGTCAGGGTCTATCTGCTCGCGATATATCGTTGCTTAATAAGGCCGGTGATTGATTACGTTTGCGAAGTTTATGGGGATGCCTAAGAAAATACTTAACAAGCTTGACTCAGTACACCATGCTATGATCCGTAGAGCTATCGGGGCCTTCAGGACTAGTCCTATCAGCAGCTTACTTTGGGAGGCCCAAGAGTGGCCACTAGAACTACGCAGGCAATACCTTTTGCTGAAATTTCTAGGTCGTCCCAAACCGACCCAAGACATTGATGTTTCGGGTTACAGATTACCTAGTCGCTTCTCCACCTTTCCTTTCCTCCCTCACCTGATTTCTATCGCTCCCAAACAAAGTTATACTTATCGTTCCCCAATCCATTACCTCCGTGGATAAACAAAATAGCCAATTTTGATTTCACCTTAGAATTCATCGACAAATCATCCAACCCTCTTGAAGTTCTCAAGCAATGTTTTGTTTTTTAAGTCTTCTCTCTAGCTACAGGGGCTATTATTTTGACCCATATTTATATTCATATTCATATTTTGATCCATCAGTGTAGATACATGTACATGTATCTACACTGATGGGTCAAAATACTTTAATCATGTTGGTTGTTCAGTAGTTCTACCTGCGGAGACCATCAGCTACAGTCTCCCTCCCCCCCACATTCTCAGTGTTTTCCTCCGAGTTATATGCAATCTTTCATTAACGGCACCTAAAGTAAACGGCTCCTCCATTGTGATCTGTAGTGATTCATACTCGACCCTCAAGGCTATTCAAAATTTTTAAATTTCGCACAACCCCATTGTTTTTTCCATCATATTATTATTATTACACTGAGGGTCGGGAATCCCTTCCTCACTTCGACCCAATTGGATCTTTTGTGAGTTACCCCTCTTTCCACTAGAAATCCCATATGAATCCTATGCTTCTTATGAAGTTCAATAATTCTTTTGTGTTTATTCTAGAAATGTCTTCAGGCTCCATTCTGCACTTCCAGATATGTTGCAATATTGCTCAGGGCTAATTGGCCCATTGGTCATTTCTGATCCCTTCCTAGCTAGGGTATCTGCCATCTCGTTACCTTCAATCCCCTCATGTCCTGGGGTCCACATCAAGGTCAGTTTATTGCCTCTGGCTAATTTCTTTAGTCTCTCTAGGCAATTCCAGACTAGCCCTGATTTTATAGTATAGGATATTATTGCCTTTAAACCAGCCTGCCTGTCTGATATTATATAAATCCTTTTTCCTTTTGGATTGTTTTTAATGTTTTCTAATGCCGCTATTTCTATTGCGGGTATTTCAGTTTGGAAGACAGTTGGGTATATTCCCATTGCTAGGGTTCTTTTGCAATTAGGTTCTACAACCCCAGCCCCTGCTTTTCCTTCCTTAACTGATCCATCAGTATACCAGACCAATGCGCCCTTCTCAAATTTAGGGCCTCCTTTCCTCCATATCTCTTTCTTGTCTGGAATACATACATTAAAGTTCTTTTCAAAATCAAGTCTTTTGGGTAAATGGTCACTTAGAAAGCTCATCCATTCTTTACCCTTAATCTTATTTAGGATCTTTAAGTGTCCTCGATAGTTTCCTGGTTTATAATTCCAGTCACGTTCTATACTTAAGGCACTCATTATAGCTTCTCTTTGTATCCAGATGTGCAGGGGAGTTAAATTCAGAATTGTCTCCATAGCTGCTGTGGGGCATGTTCTGAGTGCTCCTGTCACACCTAGACAAGCCATTCTTTGTACCTTTTCCAGTTTTATTTGTGAGGTTTTTTCCTCTGTTTTCGGCCACCAAATTGCCGATGCGTAGGTTATCATGGGTCTTATAACCCTTGTGTATTCTGCCATTTTGGGTTTAATTCCCCATCTTTTTCCAAATAAACTTTTACACATCCATAGGGAAGCTCTAGCTTTAACTATGACTCTGTTTATATGGGAATTCCACTTGAGTTTCTGATCTAGAATTATTCCTAAGTACTTCACCTCTTTTGTGGTATTAATCTGTACTCCTCCCAGTTTGCAATATTCTATATTAAGAATCCTCTTCCTCGTAAAGGGTACAATGGTGGTTTTGCTTGGATTTATGCTCAATCCTTGTTCTTGGCACCAATTCCAAGTGACCTTCAAGGCTAGTTGCATGCGCTCTATCAAAGTTTCTTCATGCTTGCCTCTTATTATTATAGCCAGATCATCTGCATAACCTATAGTTTCAAATCCTTTATTTGTTAGTTTATATAGGAGACAGTCTACCACCATAGTCCACAAGAGGGGAGAAAGAACTCCCCCCTGCGGACATCCTTTAGCTGTTTTTATCTTCAACTCTGTTTCACCTACCTTTGCTATAATGCTTCTATTTATTAGCATTTCATTTATCCAAGAGACGGTTGCTTCACTGGCTCCTTTCCTCCTAGTAGCCTTACCTATTGTTTCATGTGAGGTATTATCAATGCATAAATGCACGCAGTGCTATTTCCTTATTATCTAGAGAATTCTCTATCTTTTTAACAAGACAATGCAGCGCTGAAATTGTTGATTTTCCCGCTTGATAGGCAAACTGATATGGATGTAGTGGGGAGTTCTGAACTATTCAGCCCCTTATGTATGCATCCATTACCTTTTCCATTCTCTTTAATATTACTGAGAAGAGACTTATCGGTCTATATGCCTTTGGGTAATCCTTAGGCTTGCCAATTTTTGGGATAAAAATTACTTTGGTCTCTCTCCATAGTTTTGGGATATGTCCCATTGCATAACTTGCCCTGAATATTCTACCCAGTGCTTTAACAAGCTTTCCTTTCCCTTGTATCAGATGGGAAGGAATTATTCCATCTCCCCCAGACGCTTTATATGGTGTAAAGGTGCTTATAGCCCATGTTATTCTGTCTGTGGTGAATATTTTGTTTGCCTCTTTCTGGACTCTTGTGTTTGGCCTTGGGTATTTCCTTTCCCTTCTAGACTCAACCTCTTCATTTACAAAGGTGCATTGAGGAAAGTGGGTTTTTAACAACCCTTTCAGCGTTTCCTCTTGATTCTCTGTATAAGTTTTATCTGATCTGCAGATGGACCCACAACCCCTTTGTTTTTTCTATCATAACTTTAATCAAAAAATTACATAAAAAGCTAACTTTCCTGTGGGTCCCCAGTCATGCAGGTATAACGGGAAACGAACTGGCTGACACAGCTGCCAAAGAAGCATGCATCCTATTTCAAGTGTTTGATTGTAACTTGGCGCGGTATGATTACCATAAATCGGTTCTGATCCAATGCAAGAATGAATGGCGCTGTTTTTGGTCTAAGGCATCTGAAACAAATAAAATGAAGACAATACTTGGTGATACTCAACCTCTTCCGCCATTTATTGAAAATCGCCATGAACAATGCATCATAACCCGACTCAGGATCGGACATACAAGATTAACATACAAGCCCAACATAGTTGTAGGCATCTAAAAATTAAGCAAATAAAATCATAAAACTAAATACATCAGAAGAGTTGAAAAATTGGAAGATTATAATGAATCTAGTCTATAAAATGAATTAGTCTACTTGCTGTTTTTCAATAAGTAGCGATGACAAGTAGCCTTGGAATAATCAATCTGTTAAGAATGTAGAGCGCGGTGAGAGGCGTGGCCTGCAATAAATTACTTTACTTTGTATCAATATATCCTTTTGTTTACGTTTATTCATTGAAATAATATATTTACAATCATAATAATATTTACATGGTTTATAAATTAGAACATTAAACTATTTACAATTCAATTAATAATCAACATTTGAACAGACACGGTTTGTGCTGTCTGGTGGGAAGCGATGGAGGTTTTGGTTTTTCAGCTGGTATGGGTAGCATCACTACAAACTGTTAAGTTATTTGGAAATTACATTATCTATCACCCTTTAAAAACAAGAAAGTGTATCCATCAGTCGAAATAGATTAAGATCAATTGACAAAAATTAAAATGAATAAAGTGTAAATAGAAAACCTTCACGATAAAGATGAGGCTTTATTCCACTTGAATTAACACAATACACAATAATAGTAACATATGAAAAGTAAATGACGTAAATTTCAGAAAAGTTGGAACATATGCTATCGCCACACTGTATTCTTCATTTCCTATTCATTGTAATGTTTTTATAAATGTAGCTTACGTGAATGGTAAATATCTAGTGGTTTAATCAGTGATAACAGGTCTGATAGTATAGATAGGAAGTAACTCACCAATTGATCCGAAGAGTGCTAAAAGAATATTTTCATCTTAAGGCTATTAAAGCAAAGTTTGCCCTTAAACAAGTGAATTTGGATCTCTTTGGGGACCCCTGCTTTCAGGCTTCCTGCACTCTAAACGATCGCTGTTTAGCTCAATAACGTTTCTACCACCGTGCGTCTCCATCAGATATTCTAGCGATGTAGAAAGTTTAATCCAACAAGGATGATCCGGATACAGGAGGTGGATTTAATTGATTTGAATCCATAATATAACGGGTTAAACCGTAAGATGGCCGAAAGTAACAAAAGGTGACTTTTGGTCGAACATTTCATCATAGATTGAAATGCAATAAATTGACCATTGACATAAGCTGCAGTTAACACTCCAAGGAAGAATTAAATTTAATTACATATGAATAATCGAAGGCAATTTCAAGGAAATAAATTTCTATATCATATATTTTTACTTATCCATTTCTTACTTTTCCTATGTTGCGATGAATGATTTCGTGTCATAGTCTTTACACAAAATAAATTGTTTTGTCAAAATATTTTCCCATGATTATAAACCTATACATTTAATTAACTAAGAAAAATTATTACAAGTTTAGTCAATATCATAGCAATGATTTTGAAACAGAAAATTGGAATATAACTAAATTATCTCTTAAGTATAAAACGTAAAATAAATTGCATTTTTTAAACTGGCGATAAATTGGTTAAACCAAACAAGTAAAATATCAAAGCAATTATTATTCAATTTTCTAGGCTGATATGTCATTGATTCATTCATGAAGCCAACCTTCTTTTCCAACAGCGGATGTTTCTTACATTCTACTAATGATGTATGTATCAATTAAATTAAAATTATCATATTGTAAATAGATGGATTCTACACCAACCAGGATTCAGCCCTGAAAAGTGGGACGAAATTTTGGTTATTAATAAATAGTTATTTCTACAACTTGGTCGCCACTTGGAATATTCCTACGGCTAATTACATAGATCAACAAATAATCTTCCTATAAAATAATCAAAGCATACCCTTAAAATGTGTATTCTTGGATCTTGAGAAGGCATATTATAGCATGTGGAGGAAGTGAGTAATGAAAATATTAGGAGTACCTCAACTTGCAGCAAATATGTACCAATATATAACGAACTTTCTGTAGGATAGAAAAGTTTATGTTGGATTAGGAAGTTCATACCCATCAACCAAAACCTTGAGAAATGGTACACAGAAAGGATCTCCGCTTAATATGATCTGATTACTAATACTCATCGGTGGATTAACAAACACTTTTGAGGCCAAAGAAAGGTCACTGGTCCGCAGCAAATCTATTAATTTCATCGAATGGAAGTCATAACCAGACCAGAAGAAAGGTCGATTACATGATTTTGTTATTTTTGAATCGAAAACGAACTTCCAGGTATATAAAATATTTTCAGGAATCCATTTCCTCCCAATGCTATTCTATATCTTCTATTCTTCTAATGTCAGAGAGAATTTTAATTGACATTATAATGAAACATACAAGGTTTGCTTCATTAGATTTTCTATCTTTAATATTATTTTCAATAGTTTACTAAATATATGTACTAAAATCTTCATTTGTACAAATATTACAGGATGTAAATGATTAATGTTGTTCTGAACCTTTGATGTATTAAAATTTGATAAAATCAATGGTTTGGGTGTAATTTTTGCACGGGTCAGCTAGTTAGCATTTTATAGGATAAAATTCAAATTCCTCAACATAGAGAAGTATATCCTCACTTGTGTCGTGTTCGCATTAACGGGACAGGATAGTTACTATCGATTGGCAAATATTTTAATGCCAGTAATTTTAAAGTAATGAAACTAAAATATTGGGATTACTACTAATAATAAAAGGGATACCTGTACCTACTCTCAGAGATGATAATCATCCATAATTTGTTTTGGTTTTTACCTGTAGTAGTCGTCCGAAACCCATTGAATGGAAGGTTCTCGTGGTATTACTTGCGGCTTAGGTTCTTTAACCTTTTTCTTTTTGCCTTTCTTCTTCTTCTTTCCTCTTTTATCTCTTTTTCCTCTTTTCTCTCTTTTTCCCTTTCCACCTTTTTTTCCTTTATCAAAAGCTAAGTTATTAATTGGTTTTATATCCTCATTTTGCTCAACTTCTCCAAGAACTTCAGGGAGGTCAATTTGATCCACGGTTACGGTTCTATTAAAAAAATACCTGAGGGCTATCCTCAATGGTGGGAGATAAATATGTTTTTTCTTCGTAACCATTGCTGGTTTTTCTACAGGAACAATTTTTTTTACAGCCTTTTTTTTTCCTTTCTTATCTTTACCTTTCTTTTTATCCTTTCCCTTTTTCTTCCCTTTGCTTTTGCTTCTTCCCTTTTTCTTCCCTTTTCCTTTCTTCTTTCCGTCTCTGGATATTGGTCGGCTTTCGTGGCCTTGTGGTTTTGGCTGATCAGCAGTTTCTTCTTCAGACAGATTTGGTACTTCAACGAGTTCATACCTGCTTGACGGATCAATGTTTTGATTTTCTCCGTTAAATATACTAACATTTTCAAAAATAAATTGGAATGAAAACATTTCTGGTGCTTCAAGACATCTGAAACTATCAGTCCCCATTTTTATTTTTGAACGATAATTTGGATTTTTAGCAGCCTAAATTACTCTTATTTAACTTTAAATACATGTGATTAATTCACTATATTTGATATCTAATATTTAATAGTTGCACTAATGTGTAATAATGAAAATGATTAATATTATTAAAAATGTAATGAGAATCAAACTAATCCTCTGTGATGGACTAAGCTATTTACATATAACTAAATGAGTAAATTAATGATAAGTAAATAGGCAAGAAAAATGTGGATATGAGTATCGTTTTTACTTTGACTAATTCACACCTGTAAATTAAATATCGAAAAATGGTGAATCTGTTATGATCTTAAGATAACCTTTCAGTCTGAAATCAGCTTAGGAGATACAAAACCTAAAAAATAAAAAAGTTCCTATATTTAATTAGGCTAATTTTTATTTTTCTGACCTCATTTCCTCAGTGATGAAATCCCACACTAACTCCATACGGATTGACATACAGTTGACATTCAAATCCATGAAACTGACAAAATCATGCCTCACAGAAATGGAGTGGCTCTTCACCTTTAATCCATTGACAGTTTATCCCATGGCGGTCACAGGCAGAGTGTCAAGTATCAAGCGGTTTATCCCGTATCAGTCACAGGCAGACGTTCAGGTACCATTCAGCTTATCTCGTGTGGCAACACTGAGTACCTGATAACCTCCCTAATCCTGTTAGTGTAAATATTGTAATAAAACAAGTGACGTATACTAATGGTTTTCATTAATTTTCCAGTTATTAACAAAATCATTGTTACTAGGACGCCAATGGATTCGAAGTCTAGGTATCGAACTTCAACAACTGGATACAGAGCAGAGACACCAAATTCTAGATTCCAATATCAATGCATTGCAATCAATTGAAGAAATAATTTCTAATTATTCCCCAATATTTGAAGAAAAAGTTGGTTGCATTTCAGGATTCCAAGTCAATCTTCAACTCAGGGAAGGATTCAAGCCAGTTTTCACCGAGGAATGCAGCATTCTGTATGCTTTAAGAGACCGAGTTGACAATGAATTAGATGCCCCGATGGCAGAAGGGATCATTTCACCAGTCCCTACGACAAATTGGGGCTCTCCTTTGGTCGTATTACCCAAACAAGACGGTGGCGTACGTCTTTGTGTCCTATTATAATGCGGAGTAAATGAACGGTTGGTTCGGGCGAATCATCCCATTCGGTGCATTGATGATATTCTGAACAGTCTCCGAAATTCCAGATATTTTTGCAAACTTGATCTATACAAAGCTTATTTGCAGCTAAAAGTCAGCGATGACAGCAGTATGATACACACAATTTCTACACCCAGGGAAACTTGTCGTATGCATCGCCTTAGTTTTGGAATAAAAATAGCCCCCTCAGAATTCAACCAAATATTGTTCCAAATTCTAAAAGGGCTTCAAAATTTACAATCATATTTCGATGACGTAATTGTACATGGTGAATCCAGGGAGGAGTGCATTCGAAATCTTCAATTGTGTCTTCAGCGACTCTCTCAATAAGACCTTCACTTGAACAAGAATAAATGCTTGTTCTTAGAGGAAAAAAATAGAATATTTAAGACATCTTGTCGAATACAATAAACTGAGCAGATCTCCGATTAAGGTTCCAAGCAATCAAACATTGATGACGTATTACTCGAGATTTGTTCCAGATTTTCTACGTTTTCGTATCCTCTCCGGTGTTTGTTGAGAAAAGATAAACGTTGGTTATGGACGCCAAACTGTGAGGAGGCGTTCTTGAAATTTAAAGCTGAACTTTGTGATGATCGTGTTCTGACTCCATTTGGCCCAGCATTGCCACTTGTTTTGAAAACAGATGCTACCCCAGTAGGGATTACCGCTGTC